>NW_024094645.1:0-11231 GCF_014356525.2 Nilaparvata lugens
CAATGATGGGAAAAGCCTGGAAAGTAAGGGAAAAAAGCTTGCCGTAGAATGTAGTGAACACTGAACACTCGTGTTCAATTATCCGACAATTTATCTGCTCTTCAAGATAAGCGGCGAGAAGACGACATTCACTCCTATTTCACAATTTAGAAGAAAGGATTGTCGACTCGTTTCTTATCAGGAGATAAGATCCAGTGCCAGAATTCAATGAACAAGTGGTAAGATGTGAGGGAAAGAGGTGGTGTTAGTAATAGAAGAAGAAGGAGATAAAGAAGAAAGAGGAAAGAAGAAGATGAAGATGATGATGATGATGTTGTGAAGAAGCAGAAGTGGAAGATGAGATGATGATGATGATGATGATGTTTGTGAAGGAGCAGAAGTGTAAGAGAAGAAGTAGAAGGAGAAGAGGGAGAAGAAGAAGAATATGGGAAAGAGGAGAAGAAGAGAGAAAAAGAGGTGATGAATGAGAAGAGGAGGAAGAAGATGGAGAAGGAAGAGATTAAGAAGAAGGAGTTGAAGGAGAAGAAGAGGAAGAGAACGGAGAAGAATATAATAGAATAGAAAAGCTGCCTTTATTTTTACCCAGGAGGGCGGAGTTAGGGCGCAGCCGGCCCTCTCGTACACTCAACCCTCCAATACAACGCTAAATTAATACTAGATTGAACAAATCAAATTGAGAAAAAAAAGAAGGAGAGAAGAAAAAGGAAAGAGGAGTGAAGAAGAGGGAAAAGTAGAATGAGAGAAAGAGAAAAAAAAAAGAAGAGAGAGGAGAAGAATAAGGGAAAGAGGGGAGAAGAAGAGGAAAAAGTAGAATGAGAGAAAGAGAAGAGAAGAAGAAGAGGGAGGAGAAGAATAAGAGAAAGAGTGGTGAAGAATAAGAGGAGGAGGAAGAAGATGGAGATGAAGGAGATGAAGAAGAAGAAGAGGATGAGGAGTAAGGAGATGAAGAAGAATAAGAGGATGGAGAGAAAAATAAGAAGAACAACAACGGGAAGGAGGAGGAGGAGAAGGTGAAGAAGAAGAAGAAGTATGATGAACAGGAGGGGGAGAAGTTTTCTCTTCTCAATAAGATCCTGTTGGAGAAATCCGAGAAACGAGTCGAAGGAATGGAAGAATAAATAAGATGGAAGGAAGGAGAAGAAGGAGAAGAAGAAGAAGGAGGAGGAGAAAGAGAAGAAGGAGAAAAAGAGAAGAAGGAGAAGGAGAAGAAGGAGAAAAAAATCAAGTATACGTTTTTTGAGACGAAGCAGTGAGAGAAGAAAGTTGTTGGCGTTAATTTGAGATGAGGGAAAGAAAACGATGCAAGAGAGGGGATGCTAGTGGTGGAGGTAGAAGAGGGATGATGAGGTAGGGAGGTAGAGAGTAGGTAGGGAGGTAGAGGGGCAAGAGAAAGAACAAAAATGAGAAGAGATTCTTTCACAGTGAATGAAATAAGTTGTAAACGCTACAATTGTAGGGTGAACGCTGAAAAAAGGAACAAGAATTTCGTGAAGAAGTCAGTTTATTTCTCACTTATTCCTGACTGGTACTTGATTACCTCGTCCGGTACTGTTCTTTTCCCATTTTCCCTTTCTTCTCCTTCTTCTTCTTCTTCTTCTTCTCCTCCTCTTCTTCCGCCTTTCCTCCTCTAGCAAAAGACGTCTGCGCACGACTTATCTTTTCAGTTAGTCGTCCACCCTTAGCAACGCTAAGATATATCTTACTTATTTTTCTCCCCTTTTTAAACGGGTTCTTCCCTTTCTCCTCTATTATGTGGGTGTACAGTTAAAGAGAGAGAGTGAGTGAGGGGAGAGGGAGTGAGAGAGATAATAAAGATGAAGACGATGAGCATCCATTTCTAACTGGTCTCTTGTCTGTAAGGGGTTGTTAGTTCATGATGAACCCTCTTCTTATTTCAACTACAGTATTTTTTCTCAACTTTGCCTCCTACCACTTCTCCTCCTTCTCGTTCCCCTTCTTCTTCTTCTTCTTTTTCTTCTCCATCTTTTTCCTCTTTTTCTCCTCTTTCTTCTTCACTATCTTCTTCTTCTCTCACTATCTTCTTTTTCTCTCACTAATCTTCTCTCTATTCTTTCTTCTCTTCTTCTTCGTTCTTTCTTCTTCTTATCTTCCTTCTTCTTCTTATCTTCTCCTTCTCCTTCTCCTTTCTCTTCCTCCTTTGCCTCCTTCTCCTTCTCGTTTTCCTCCTCGTTTTCCTTCCTCTTCTTCAACATCTTCTTCTTCTTCTCCTTTCTTCTTCATCTTCTTCTTCTTTTCCTCTCCTTCTTCCTGCTTCGTCACCCTTCCTCCTCCGTCCTCCTTCCTCTTCTTCTTCCTCTCCTTCTTGTCCTCAAGAATACCCACGAGTGGGACAAAAACATGAGAGAGAGTGTGAGAGGGTATGACAGAGAAGAAAGAAGGTGGAAGATTGTCTTGATGAGGTAAATTGAGTTCTTATTTTCGCCCTTAAAACGACCCTTTTCAGCGCCAGAATTGAATGAAAAAATGCTACAAGGGTGCTAACAGGCGTGCAAAGATAGCTGCTGCCCTTCGCTAGACTCATTCCCTTTTTCAGGAGGAAAGGGGAAGAGCGGATAAGGGTGGCATTGGCTAAAAAATGAAGTGGAAGTATAAATGACTGTAACATAGATTTATCTCGGTTTTAGTCTAGAGTTTGGTTATTTTAGATTTGAATTTGGAATGGGAAAGATGATGATTTTGATGATTGAACTGAATCTCGATAAAAAAAACTCAATATACGATTATAGAACAACAATTATAATGATGGAAGAATAGTTTAACCTCAAAAAGTGTAGTGGATAACTAATACCATAGAGAAACAATAGCCTAAGTAGATATCCCATGGTATAGGGCGTTTATGTCGCAGCTTTTATTGTTATCTCAAGCTGATAGTCCACGTAGTTCTTTCCTGTAAAGCTTCATGACGCTGGTAGTCTCTCATATTGTGCCGTTCATACAATCTCACCCCAACAAAACAGTAAAAATCGACAATAATCGACAGTAATCGGCTTGAGATAACAGTAAAAGTTGCAACATAAACGCCCTATCCCTGGGATATCTACTTCTGCTATTGTTTCTCTATGCTAATACTTACAGAATCATACATACTTCCCCATTAAATGGGACAACAATTTGTTGCATATCAACACTACTTCAAGTGGGTTCTAACCATTGAACAATTAGTATTGATGTTGGAGTAGAGCTTATATTGTGAGGTCCACGTTGTAATGGCAGTGGATAAAGATGAGAAAACAGCGTTGCCGACTCTCCGCCTTGTCATGCCTTCTATAGAGCATAGCTGATACCGTATATCTGATGTGATATCAACAGTTTATTGTTTGAAATGATCAATTATATTTTATTCAATTTATCATAATTCCAATCATCAATTTGGCTTCAGAGTGAAACACTCAACAATAGATCAAGTGCGTCGGATTATAAATGTAATAGAGAGTGCTTAGGAGAGGAAAAAGTTTGTTCAGCAGCTTTCCTTGATATGGGGCAAGCTTTTGATGAAGTATCTCATTTTCAAGTTCAAAAAAGTGCTACCATAGCAATACAGATATTTACAATCCTATCTCACTGACAGATACTTTAGGGTAGGCATGAAAGTTATATTCTGATTTGAAGGAAATTAAAGCAGGAGTTCCTCAAGGCAGTGTTCTGGGACCAGCTCTTCGCCTACTCTATACCAGCGATATTCCCAGCCTTGATGAGAATACTACAGCAACATTTGCAGACGACACAGCCATATTATCAGTAGACAGTAATATTCATATTGCAACAGAGAAACTACAGAGATCCATCAACAAAATTCAAGATTGGACTAGAAAGTGGAGAATGAAATTGAATGAAACAAAGTCGATTCACATCAATTTTACCAATAAGAAGGACCTGCCCAACCAATAACTATCAACAACCAAGTTGTACCATATGCTAATGATGCCAAGTATCCAGGTATGACCTTGGACGCAAAGCTTCGCTGGAAGGCCCATGTCAAGAAGAGAGAGAGAGCTTGGAATCAAATATAAGAAGCTGTATTGGCTGATCGGGAGAAACTCTATCCTTTCAATCGGAAACAAAGTACTCCTGTACAACAGATATTAAGCCAGTATGGACGTATGGTATACAACTTTGGGGGTGTACCAAAGACAACAACATCAATGTCATACACGTTTTCAAAACAAAGTGCTAAGGAACATTGTGGATGCTCCTTGGTATGTCAGGAGCAGCGATCTTCATAGAGACCTGCACGTCGACCTGGTGTCCCTCGAGATCCAGAGGCATGCGGAGAGGCACGAGGGCGACTGACAACATGACCAACATGACAACGTCGAGGCGATCCAGCTGCTAGACAATGGAGGGTTGTGCGGAGGCTCAAAAGGAGAAACCGTTTGAACTAGTTAGTGCTTGTTCAATTAGTGTCCAGTGAAAGAGCAGAGCAGTGATTGAGTGGATCTAGCTTCTATAGTGCAGTCTATGAGTGTAAATTTATAATTTAAACAATAGCAGTAAGAGTTCCTGATGAGAAATTCACTGTTCAATTTTTCAAGTAGTAATTTAGGATAGAAAAAATTAGCTCATTAGTCTTCAGAATAGATGGCTACAGTATTGACCAATAGAAGAAAAATTATACTATTAGATTCAATCCGAAAAATATTATAAGACAAGAAATTAATCGACACGATCAACATTAAAATTGCTTAAAATAATTCCTCTTTCGTTTAATTTTGTATGCGTTTGTACTATGCGAAGCTCATTTCCCCGATATTTTCATTCATCAAGAAAAGTATTTCTCAATTACTGAATTATTATGAACTTTCACAGATAAGATTGAATATATCAATATATTGTTTAAAAACGATCTGGCAACGATGCAGAGCTAGTAAAGGATAGTACCATCTGCTTTGTCTGAATGATAGACAAGGATAGCAACACCAATGTTATTCAAATACTGTCATTATAACGTGGACCTCACTCTACTAGTATATTAATATATTAAAATATTGTTCAAAAACGATCTGGCAACGATGCAGAGCTGGTAAAGGATAGTATTATCTGCTTTGTCTGAATGAAAGACAAGGATAGCAACACCAATGTTATTCAAATACTGTCATTATAACGTGGACCTCACTCTACTAGTAGTTCTGTGAACAGTAGACCACGCGCTCAGTGAGTTACATTGACCTATTGTTATGTTTTCTCAAAAATTGATAAATAATTTATTAATTAAAAATGTCTAGAAAAAATCCTAAATAACATAGAGCTTTCTGTCTAGTGTCAGAAACATAGAGATGTGACGTGTCGTCCCGGAATGTGAGTGTGAGCGCTGTTATCAGGTCTGGCTGCAACTGTCTACGACGTTGATGAAAGATACAATTCTCAAGATGTTCGATGTTTTTGAACGGGTAGTATTATAGTCAACTGTCTACTAACGTTAATGGAAAGATACATTTTCAAGATGTTCGATGTTTTTGAACGGGTAGTATTATAGTCAACTGTCTACAACGTTAATGGAAAGATACATTTTCAAGATGTTCGATGTTTTTGAACGGGTAGTATTATAGTCAACTGTCTACTAACGTTAATGGAAAGATGCATTTTCAAGATGTTCGATGGTTTTGAACGGGTAGTATTATAGTCAACTGTCTACTAACGTTAATGGAAAGATACATTTTCAAGATGTTTTTGAAGGTAGTATTATAGTCCACAAGACAGGTGATTTATGTTGAATAATTCTATAGTCTGATTTTTACGGTAATATTGGCGTATGAAAGAGGCTCCTTTTTCCTTTTATATTATCCTTGAAATGCAAAATTTCCAAAAACCTTGTATATACGTCGACGCGCATTTAAAAAGGAACGTACCTGTCATTTCATGAAAATCTATTCCGCGTTTCGCCGTAAATGCGCAACATAAAAACATATAAACATTCAAACATTAAGAGATATGCCAACTGTCGACTTGAATCTTAGACTCACTTCGCTCGGTCAATAAGCTCTACACTCCTTCCAATAATCATTTCACTTCCAGAAAACTATAAAACCGTTTACTGAGTTTCTGAATAGAATATCAACAAATATTAGCCATCGATTCAACATTGAGGTTTACTGAATTGCACAGGTTATATAGCCTCAAATAGCCTGCGCCCAATTTATAAAGCTAGTTGAAGCGTAACTAGGCAAACCGATTAGACTAGCCTATTAACTTTGACAACTAAGCAGCAACTAAATTGGCGCCTATCGTACAGTGTAATTATGTTCGGTTGGCAGCACTGTTTACCTACACTGGGCACTAGTTAATAAACAAATTGGCGTCTATCGTAGTGTAATTACGTTGGGTTGGCAACACTGGGCACTGCTAGACAGGTAGTTAATAAAGTGAATAAGTTGGCTTGATTGGGGCTTAGCTGCTATTCACCGCAGAGAGAGTGAGAGAGAGAGAGAGATTGAGAGAGAGAGAGAGAGTGGGAAATTGGGAGAGAAACAGAGAAAGATGGAGAAAGAGTCAGAGAAATTGGGATTAGATTAGATTAGATTTCTTTATTTATTTATGTTACAATAATTACTGGCTTTTACACTAATTTACATTAAATGACGATAATTGCTAGTTATTCAAAGAATTTACAAAGTATAAATAATAATCAATGAGAATGAAGATTGAATGCAATAAACAAAATAACGATAATATAATAATGTGATGTAACTTCATAAATAGGCGGTGTTTCAACAACTAATTATCGATTCTCTAAGAAGGATATAAAAATATCCTTCCCATCAACACACGACCGGGTAAAAGAGAGAGAGAGAGAGTGAGAAAGGTAGAGAGGGAGTGAGTGAGAAATTGGGAGAGAGAGATTGAGAGAGTGAGAAAGAGAGAAATGAGAGAAAAAAGGAATTAGGAGGGAAAGAGACACATAGAGTGAGTAAGAGAGAGTAGTTATGAAGCTACATAGAGAGAAATAGATTTATGGAATAGGAAGAAAGGAGAAGTGAAATTGGGAAAGATAATGCGAAAGAAAAGGAAGAAAGACGATGAATGAATCAGGAAGAAGAAGAAGAAGACATTTCTCAGAGAGGAAGAGAAGTATGGGAAGTAGAAATAGAAGGAGATAAAAAAGAAGAAGGAGAGAGAAAATGGAAGAAGAAGACGTTGTCCCTTTTCTCAGATAATATACTGTATCCTAGATTAAAGTTAAGATGAAAATAAAAATCTAAGGGAATGTTCATGTTAAACACTTTTCAACAAGGAAGAGAGAATGGGAATTAGGAATAGATGGAGATAGAAAAAAAGAAGGAAAGAGAGAATGGAAAAAGACGTTGTTTCTCTTTTTTAGTTAATATACACTGTATGTCAGAGAAGCTAGTAAGAATGAAAGAGGACGAAGGATAATAAAGGGGAAAAGGAAAGGAAGATAAAGGAATAGGAGAAGAGGAAAAGATGGAAAAGAAGGAGAAGGGGAAAAAGAAGAAGAAGAAGAAGAAAAAGAAGAAGAAGACAACAGAATAGAACAAAATAAATAGTAGAAACAAAGAAGGGGAATACAGTCTCTAAACAAGATTGAGTGATAGACAGAGTTAACTGTCAAGTGGAAGTGATTGTGTGAAGGGGGTTGCTTTCCAGGGGGGTTCTCAAACAGGGTTAAGAGAGGACGGGGGTGGGAGTATTGGGTGGTGTCACGTGCAGGTGACAGGAAATTAGGGGAAAATGAGTTTCCACCGGTGGAAAAGCCCCTTTCCCAGCTTTCCCGGGCACGCCGCTTTCCTTTGATACTTCCTTTCTATTGACATCGACACTCTCTGCAGCTAAAGTGTCCTGGTTGACTCTTTCATTTATCGAAAATTATCAATTAATTTATCTGCTATTTATCGTTTCATCGTGATGCTCTTTCAAGAGTAATTCGCGTTTCTCTATTATTTAGCAATATTAAGTCTATTGAGTAATTATAGTCTGTGTAAAATAAGTTGAGACTTGGCCCTCCATCCAAAGAAATTACAGGGTTGCCAATTCGTGTCAAATTGCAACTTTCTCAAATTTTCAATTCAAAGTCAGAATTGGAAGCAGAATATAATCCCCTATATCCTAGTAGTGCTAAAAAAGTTTCAGGGTTGCAGAATTAAAAGAAAATTTAAATTTCATGATAAAATTGGAAACATCGCGAAGATTTGTTTTGCTTTTGTATATCACTTCTCTCAGAATCCTGGGGCGTCGTAATGCGTAATAATTCTATATCAAAGTAACGTAGAGAATGTCACCTTTATATTGGTGTCTGGATAATTTTCATCCGATCTATGGTTATTTTCTAATTAATGATTATTTTCGTCAAAAATAATATCTGTTCTATTTTTGTTTGAAGCATCTAAATTTGAAAATTTACTTTGTGACTGAACATGTTAGTGGTCTGAAATTTTGCGAAGTGAAGAGCTACAAGACTTAACCTATTCGGACTATGTGTAACCATATCTTAATTGGGGAGAGGATAGCACAAGGTTACCTTATTCTTCCTCCATTTATATGATGTATACTTGTTATATCAATCAATCAATCAATCAATCAATGTCGAGACATTTCGAGCAAAAACATGAAATTTTCGACATGCTGGAAATTTTTTGTTTTGAAAGATAAGTAGGTAGTGAAAGCGAGAAAGGTTCTCAGAAATAATTGAAATTATTTTCTCCACTAATTGATCTAATAATAATTGTTGAAAATTTGAGAATTGTCGTTTTTCCCTCTTGGTGAGATTTAGTTCAAGTTGTTAGCATTGCCTTATCTATCTATATATAAAAGCGAAATGGCACTCACTGACTGACTGACTGACTGACTCACTCACTCACTCACTTGCAGAACTAAATCTACCGGACCAAAAACGTTCAATTTGGTAGGTATGTTCAGTTGGCCCTTTAGAGGCGCACTAAGAAATCTTTTGACAATATTTTATCTCTAAGGGTGGTTTTTAAGGGTTTAAAGTTCGTCTTTTGCATGGCATTTTCTTCTTCTCCAATCTCTTAATTATAATTGGAATTTCCATATCATATATATAGTTACTATAGAGCTATAATCTAAGGGAATGTTCATGTTAAACACTTTTCAACAAGGAAGAGAGAATGGGAATTAGGAATAGATGGAGATAGAAAAAAAGAAGGAAAGAGAGAATGGAAAAAGACGTTGTTTCTCTTTTTTAGTTAATATACACTGTATGTCAGAGAAGCTAGTAAGAATGAAAGAGGACGAAGGATAATAAAGGGGAAAAGGAAAGGAAGATAAAGGAATAGGAGAAGAGGAAAAGATGGAAAAGAAGGAGAAGGGGAAAAAGAAGAAGAAGAAGAAGAAAAAGAAGAAGAAGACAACAGAATAGAACAAAATAAATAGTAGAAACAAAGAAGGGGAATACAGTCTCTAAACAAGATTGAGTGATAGACAGAGTTAACTGTCAAGTGGAAGTGATTGTGTGAAGGGGGTTGCTTTTCAGGGGGGTTCTCAAACAGGGTTAAGAGAGGACGGGGGAGGGAGTATTGGGTGGTGTCACGTGCAGGTGACAGGAAATTAGGGGAAAATGAGTTTCCACCGGTGGAAAAGCCCCTTTCCCAGCTTTCCCGGGCACGCCGCTTTCCTTTGATACTTCCTTTCTATTGACATCGACACTCTCTGCAGCTAAAGTGTCCTGGTTGACTCTTTCGCTTATCGAAAATTATCAAATAATTTATCTGCTATTCACTGTTTTATCGTGATGCTCTTTCAAGAGTAATTCGCGTTTCTCTATTATTAAGCAATATTAAGTCTATTGAGTAATTATAGTCTGTGTAAAATAAGTTGAGACTTGGCCCTCCATCCAAAGAAATTACAGGGTTGCCAATTCGTGTCAAATTGCAACTTTCTCAAATTTTCAATTCAAAGTCAGAATTGGAAGCAGAATATAATCCCCTATATCCTAGTAGTGCTAAAAAAGTTTCAGGGTTGCAGAATTAAAAGAAAATTTAAATTTCATGATAAAATTGGAAACATCGCGAAGATTTGTTTTGCTTTTGTATATCACTTCTCTCAGAATCCTGGGGCGTCGTAATGCGTAATAATTCTATATCAAAGTAACGTAGAGAATGTCACCTTTATATTGGTGTCTGGATAATTTTCATCCGATCTATGGTTATTTTTTAATTGATGATTATTTTCGTCAAAAATAATATCTGTTCTATTTTTGTTTGAAGCATCTAAATTTGAAAATTTACTTTGTGACTGAACATGTTAGTGGTCTGAAATTTTGCGAAGTGAAGAGCTACAAGACTTAACCTATTCGGACTATGTGTAACCATATCTTAATTGGGGAGAGGATAGCACAAGGTTACCTTATTCTTCCTCCATTTATATGATGTATACTTGTTATATCAATCAATCAATCAATCAATCAATGTCGAGACATTTCGAGCAGAAAACATGAAATTTTCGACATGCTGGAAATTTTTTGTTTTGAAAGATAAGTAGGTAGTGAAAGCGAGAAAGGTTCTCAGAAATAATTGAAATTATTTTCTCCACTAATTGATCTAATAATAATTTTTGAAAATTTGAGAATTGTCGTTTTTCCCTCTTGGTGAGATTTAGTTAAGTTGTTAGCATGCCTTATCTATCTATATATAAAAGCGAAATGGCACTCACTGACTGACTGACTGACTGACTCACTCACTCACTCACTTGCAGAACTAAATCTACCGGACCAAAAACGTTCAATTTGGTAGGTATGTTCAGTTGGCCCTTTAGAGGCGCACTAAGAAATCTTTTGACAATATTTTATCTCTAAGGGTGGTTTTTAAGGGTTTAAAGTTCGTCTTTTGCATGGCATTTTCTTCTTCTCCAATCTCTTAATTATAATTGGAATTTCCATATCATATATATAGTTACTATAGAGCTATAATCTAGATAGAGTACATCTTCGAAACAGTGTTAACTGGCAACTAATTAATAATTTGTCAGGTGGCATTATCTTGAGTTGACTTTGTTAGGTTGGCACCAAGTTGAAGATTTTAAATGCTTTATCGCGGAAAAATTGATTAAGCACTGCTACTTCAATCCTGGGAATATTATTTACTAGCAGTCAGGCTCGCTTCGCTCGCCATATCCGTTTAGCCAGCCGTTTAGTCTGGACCCCCGACTGGATTGTCCTAACATATGATAAAAATGCTCAAATGAAAAATGCAGGCGAGCCTGCTGATCTCATTCTGGATGATCCAGTCGGGGGTCCA
>NW_024094646.1:0-9894 GCF_014356525.2 Nilaparvata lugens
CCAAGCGTTTTAGGCTAGGGTAATGTCCATGGACAGCCCTCTAGTCAGTCAGCGATGGACTCCTGAGCGAACGGTTTACTCTCGAACGCGAGACGCACTGCGGTGAAATAAGTTTTAATTGTTATATTTTGTTAAATTTATTTTGTGATTTGAACGATAAAAATCAAGTTCAATTGATTCGTTATATTTGTTGTAATTATTCGCGTGCTACGAGCGATAAAATTTGTCTTTAGTGTTTAGTTAATGTCGAATTAATTCGTTGTACTCGTTGTGTTAGGTTGAACAATTCGTGAGATATGAACGATAGAATCTTTTTTTTGTGTTTCGTTATAATATTGTTGAAATTATTCGAGCGATACGGACAATAAGGATTGGTTACAGTTTTTCGTTATAGGCTAATTTGTTGAACTTATTCCTGAAGTATAAACGATAAAGTTTGCCTGTAGTTTTCTGATATATTTTGTGGAACTTATTCGTGTGATTATTTTCCGTGAGAACAATAAATTAATTCGCGGGAACAACGTATTCGTGTGACTCTAACCTGAATCCAGAAGCCAAGATGCGGTTTTGGATCCTAATGAAAGTGACCCTCGGAATTATTATCACGGGTGAGTGAATCTATTCTGGCCACTATAATTGATTAATATTTGACCGAACCTTCCCTTTGAAATTGTCGAGAATCACTTTTATCTTAGTCTATTTGGCGGCTGGAGTAAGAGATAGGTTGTACTGTGCTATTATTATTCAATATTATTTAATTGACCAAGTTGATAATTACTCTGAATGTTATTTAATCGAAATGTTAGTGTTTTATTAGAATTCGATTTGGACGAGAGTGGCGAAGGGTTTTTATATTCCAACGTTAACAGCCGATTGGATACTCTTGCCTACTATTGAGGAACACTTATAATAAATTTGTCCTTTTTATTCAATTGTACCATTAACGAGAAGACAGTTATAATTTTGTTAACAATTATCCTGACGACAGTTGCATATTTTTATGATGTAGAGAGTATTTAAATGTGTATACCTATGTTACTTTTTAAGCCGATGTCTAAGGCATTAATTTGGTGTAGTATTAAAATTCGAATTTAATGTGAGTTGAGAAGAATTTCATGTTTCAACGTTAACAACTAATTGGACATTCTTGCGAACTAGTGAGGGATACATAATATTGATCTATTCAATTTATTTCGTAAATTAAATCTATTTCATTTCAACAGTCGTTGTTTCTTCTCCAGTCGCCTTGTTCTCACTTAGTTAAGGCATGTTAAATAGATAAGAGGGAGAGTCGAACAGTTCTGCTGTGGTCTGCGTCTCCTGGAGGTTTTGTGCCTCTTTCCCATTGGTTTGAGATTTCAACCCACTTGAACTCAGAGGGCCTCTTCCAGGGTCGTATAGGCAGGACTGGGCCGACCTCCTAACTAGGTTTAAGTTTATGTCCGAACTGGTTGGGCCCGCTACCAGATCTACCCGCCAGTTCGGTTACACTATTCTTTATATATTAAACTTTCTGTTGAGATATTTTCCTTTAAATTATAAAGCTAAATCAAAAGTAATATTGATATTCTATACTTTGAAATATTGTTTGGAAACATATAACAAATGCTATTGATGAATTTTTATAATAATTTTCAATTATAGTTGACATGTAATGTTTTTATAGAAAAAATTGTTACTGTTCTCAAATTTAATTTCAACAATTTTCAAACAGTAAAATTTTTTTTATGTCAAGAGGGGGGTATTTGTAATATTACATTTCTTCTCACATTGGAATCGAATCTTCAATTCGAGATCTGTGAAACTTTATAGTAAATATCAGAGTCATCGATAGACGGACAAACTTTTCGACTGAGAATTTTTTATTGTAAATGATTGTTGCATTGTTCCATGGTGTCACTGAGGCTGGGTTGACGGAATTGATAGATGGATGGTTTACTTAAATCGAGATGATATATAAAATTTAAAATAACAGTTTCAAAATAAGTTTTATTGAGAACAAATATAAAATGTGAATTCTAAACTTGTAATTTATAATTTTTTTTTTGGTGACGTGTCTGTAACGTTGGAGGTGTCTCTGTTCTGACTTGTATTTTGGCCTGTTCTTTCTCTCTGAAACTAATGGCTGGCTAGGTGTGTGTTGTAAATTTTTGCTCTGAATCATTTTTGTTTATGTGAATTATTAATGTTTTAAATTGAGTTTTAAACAGTTTATAGTGTTCTATTTTGTTCGTATATTGCTATTTGTGTATTCAAGCCAATAGCCACTGTTTTTCAACTATAAGCTGGATAAGTACTTTAGTTTGTAGTACCTAATTTTAAATGCTTAGGCTTGTAAGTTATTGTTCTTTGTATTTCTGTACTATATTTTTTAAAAATTCATCTGAAGATTATAAGTTCATTTGCTCTGAAAACTGGATCTCTCATTCATAGGCGATAGATCCATTCATAGTTTATCAAGAATCTATTACATTGGAGCCGACAACTATCCTAAGGTTAATAGGTGTTAAATGCTATCCAGCCGATTAAGGAAAAATTGGTAGCACGGCAATATGATGTACCATATAAATCACAAACAACAATATGATCATATCCTTCACTGAACCAAAAACCTAATTTTTCATAATCTCTCACAAAAGTTAAATATTGTAGATTTGTCCATCCTTTTTCTGCTAAAAGCTGCAATATATCTAGGTGCGTGTCCAAGAGTTCACTTAATTTATATTGATAACTCATTTTTTCTAAAGGAACAGAATGGTATTCACTTAATTGATTAAAATGTCTATCTATAATGAAATTGAACGCACAAATCTGAAGACTTTAACTCAGACTCCACTGATGCCGCACCAAACACATTATCCATCTCAGTACAGTAGCTTGATGTTGTATCAGCAAAGACAAGATCACTACTGACAGATTACCTTGCTCTAGCTTATTATTATTATTATTATGAAAAGCACACTCTAGCAATAATTTATTGTACTTCTCTCACCAAGCACTCTAATACAAAGTTGGTATGTTCTAATCAAAAGGGAATACAATTTTATATCATCAATAGAGACTTGTCAAGTATGTTGTAATTTTTGTAGAAATTGCAAAGAATTGCACATTCATAAATCTATCTCTTAGACAAACATCGGGAGAAGCGTTTTAACACTTGATATAGAATAATGTTTGATTTCTTACTAGCAAGGATTCCTGCAACAATATTGTGGTTTATCCCAATTCCTAATCTTATTCCGTACATTTTGTATATATTCCAATATTCTTTTACATTTTTCCGAAGCAATATGGAAAAGTAATAGCATATCATAAAGAGAAGAACAAATACTATTCTCCAGATGATTATCTCCCTTGCACACTGATAAAAATTGATTGTTGCTAACACTAGGGTATTTTCACTTGTGGAAAGATACAATAAGTTGAGGTGAGCATATGCATACCACATAATTCTATTTGAGTTCATGCAGTGCATCAGTCTATTCTACAGAGTGAGAGTTCACTTTCATCAACTAGTTTTCAATATTCATTTTATATTGTTGACTTATCGTTCAATTAATGACATCATCTACTAGCTAAGATAAATCACTCAGACAGAATATTATTTTTCTTCCCACAAAAAACTAGCTATTTTCCATTAAACATTATAGCTGCTGAATCTATCCAACAGTTGAGCTGTCTTGACTGCACACTCTGTTTAAAGCAAGCTTCTCCTGACATTGAGTTGATGATTAACCAGCAGAACAAGGTAAGGATTAGGATCAAATATTTAATATATATATACATTTATTTAGACACAACAAGATTTTTCTAAGCAATTCACAAATAGTAATTAAGCTGAACAAACACTAGTTTCACAATAGTTACTCAATTTATACTAATTTCAGATCAGTGAATTTGTTTGTCTAACAAAAATCGTAAACTATTACAGTTTTCATTCAAATCTCATTAGTCAACTTATTAGGAAGAAAAAAAAATCTTCTCACTTTTGTCATTACAAATAGAAACAAGAATCGTTATTTGGGATAAAGTTATTCGGGATAATGTGAATCTTTTTGGAAGAAATAATCACCACTGGAGAATGATTGCATTGAAACATTGCTGAAGCGTTTTTTCCAAAATTTGAATCAGCATCTAAGAGGAGTAAGAACATGCAAGTTTGGTTTTGTTAAATATTATCGTACACACACACAAAAATAATCTTTTCACAACAGAGATTGTTTTATTGTTTTAGGAGAGGACTGCACGAGTTGTACTGATAACACATTTAGTAAGCATTAGGCTGTAGTCACTACATTACTATGTGTTTTTATCAAACATATTTTTCACAGATTTCGATGAAACATTTAAGTTGGATGAATCACTCAATAATTTCGGTGCATTCTCATTATTTCTAGCTTCTGATAATTGTTTCTTCTCCTCTGCTTTTTCTATTTATACATTATAAATCATCGCATATTGTACACCTTTAATAATTGTAAATAGCTGCACTTATTGAACCACTTAGCTTGTTCCTCCCTTTCAGTCTCAATCCTCCCTCACAATGATAACACACTTTTTTCCTGTATAGATGAATCCTACCTCACTGAGTAAGTTTGATGGAAATGGACCCATGTAGCAGAGCACTCGAGAATTTGAGGTAAACAGCTGGTTGTATTTTTAAAATATTAAGTTTCTCTGTGATTCCAACAATATCAGTACATTCTCGATTATCTCTTCTTAGCATTACACTGTATTTAAGGTTGTAATCTCGATTGCTATCTACATTAGATATAGTTACATTACAATAGATACTTTACAGCTAGGTGATGATCACGTTGGATTAGAGTCCAACCAACACTGCAGAACGTGCACCGCACTATATCATTCATTTTTGTGAAGTAAAACCATAGGCTAACCATTTCAGAAACACTTATAAATGGTACTCACCAACATTCAAATGTTTTTCACGTTTAAATTTTGTTTTCTGCACACTATACGTTCTTGTGCGAAAACAATAGAATGCTTAGCATGAAAAAATGTCAATTCTATTCAATACAGAAAAGAGAAACTTTGCAAGATATGGATTTTTTTATAACGGACAAGAAATTCAATGTGTTTATTGTATGCAAGCATTGAAATATCATACTGCTCGTGTGTGTTGCATTGGAGGGAAGGGCCAGAAACCATTTAATTTCTCTATATTAGTACCGACATATGTTTCTTCATTCGCTCATCATGGACCCGTGCAAGTGGATGCAAGCTGATAGTGAATTGGAAATGAGGTTAGAACAGTGTGTTGATTGGTATGATGCCTGTGAAATTGCAATTAAACATTCAACTCATGAAAATCATCATTTGGTGAAACAACTAAAAGACATTTTCTTAAACACAGTGAATTTGAATGATATATGTGATTATCATTGCTATTATCAAGCACATAAACTGTCTGTGGGTCATCATCAAAGAGGAAATGTTGAATAATTGTAGTGAATTATGTAAATAAAATTTCAAGTGTATACATGAATGATTCCTCATTCCAATAAACCTTCAATATTCTTACTTCTAAGTATCCACTAAGCGATTAGAAGTGTACCTGCTGTGAACTGAGCAGAACTCTCGAGTTGTCAGACAAGGAAAGTTCAAATCATTGCTATAGAATTTCATCAAACTTCTTAACAAAAACAGAAAATCCTTACTTGCATATTTTTATCTGAGAATAAAAACAACAGCTGTTGTAGCTATGGTGAAAGTGATATTTTCGAGCTCAAAATTTAAGTGATTTTATTCTATATTTTGTGAATATTTGAAGTTTGGTTTTTGTTTTAACGGAAGTTTTATTATCAATTTATCTAAATTTGAAACTCTTTTGTTTTATTCTGATTCATAGTTTCAGATTGAAGATTTGGTGTTGAAATTGAAGTGAACATAACTCCAATGAATTTTTAATACTTAACTTTGGTTGAAAACCTGTTAATGACCGAAAGGTGCTATTCAGTTTGTGAGCTAATTTAGAGCAGGGGGAATTAACAAAAGATACCACTGGTCTTATAGGAACATTAGTTTTGTGTAATTTACGTTGAGCGAAAAGCCTAGGTGGATATGGATTCATAACTGTTAGATACTTAGTTTCTTTCTTGTTAAATAATTTGGTGGTGGTGGTCAACTTATTTCTGATCAAGCTATTGATTTTGGTGGTGGGATTGGAGTTGATCTCAATAAAATTGTTATCTGCAATGTAATGGTTTACCTTACTTAGATATTCGTCCTTATCCATTATTACTGTAGTGCATCCTTTGTCAGCTTTCAAAATCATCAGGGCATTGGTTTTCATCTTCTTCTTTAAATTCTTCATGATGTCTGCCGTTTTTGTGATCTCTGGTCGAAGTTCCCTTGTCTTTTCTTGAAGAATTATGTCAGCACATCTGTTAGTTAGTATTTTGTTCTTTGAGGCTTCCCAATTGCTATCAATGATGCATGCTAGTCGTTCAAGTTGTTGGTTATCCAAATAGTTATGACTACTGTATTTGTTACCTCGTCCTAGTAACTCTGTCTCTGAGGATGAAAATTGGACTTGTGAGAAATTAGCTACCCTATCAGCAAACTTGTGTTGATGTTGAATGATAAGCCTATTATTTAGTGTCCAATGTTGATCTTTGAGAAGTTTCTGCAGTTTTTTGTTTTGAGTGACTGTTTTCTCACTCAATCTCCTAAAAAGTTGTTCCCTACATTTGTTGTCTAGGAAATCCCACTCAGCCTTGTGTAGTTTGCTTGCCAGTTGTATGTGGAGAATATAAATGTAGAAAGATAAGCTATCCCTTATTTTATACCAGTGACTGATCTCCTTCTTAATCCAAAATTTTGGGTGGTTTTTATGCTTTTCTGTGCAATAGTAGGAGTGTTGTTGGTTACTATTGCCACATACTTTGGTATAACCTTCAGTTTCAAGCATTGTCTATTGAAGAAAATGTTCCTTTCTGCTACTCCATACTTGAGTTTCAATTTAAAATATAACTTCACTTGTTCAGCTTCACTTGCTAGTTTCACTTTTTGTGTAGTTGAGAAGTTGATATTGTGGTAATTATTCATATTGAATGAAAAAGACTAAGAAATTGTCAAAAAACCACTGATTTATTGATAATTAGAAAGACCGGTTTCGGTTATTACACAATTGTCAATCTCTGATAAACTAAAACTAAATACAAGAGCAGCAGAATTTATACTAGTAGGCGAGTACTGCTATTGGTCAAGGGCATGAACACCTGGCATTGGCCTAGCTGGACAGTCTCCTCCCTCTTAACGGTGTGACAAAATGGCGGCTTAAGCAACAAAATTGCCATGATAATAAAATTTACTTTTAGTATAAAATAAGAACCAAGAAAACAAGTGTGAAAGATAATAAAACAAATATGTAAATGGAAAAACTATTGACTAATGTATGCTTACAATTTTATGATAAAACTAAATTCGTAGTGTTGTACTGGTTGAAATGAATCTGGTCATTTAAACTATACTGGGAATTTTCCTTAATTACTCTTGTTATTTGTAAAGCCTCTAGAATATTTAAAGATCTGCCTTTGTTATTAACATGCAGAACTCATATTCTCCTTAACTGTGAACTTGTGATTATTTGTTATCAAATGTTCTGCAAAGTTAGATTCCCCATTTAGTTTATTCCAATCTCCAATGTGTTCTTTAATTTTACTTTTGAAACTTCTACCAGTCTGACCCACATAACAAGCATTACAATCATCACATTTAAGTTTGTACACCCCGCTTTCATCCCAAATATCAATTTTGTCTTCACTCCAGCTAAATAGACTATTTAAAATCGGTTTGGTCTTGAAAGCAACATGAAATACATTCCTCTTCAATTCCCTACCTATTTTATCAGATACAAGGCCTAAATATGGGATTGTTATCCAAGTCTTCTCCTCACAGTTTGAGCCTACAAAGCTAGAATTGATTGAAATTTTTCTATTAATTTTACTCAATAATCTGTCCACCATACTTCCTTCATACCCATTTGTGACAGCTATCTGTTTAATTTTAGTGATCTCAATATCAAAATCATGATGGCTCATAGGTATTGTTAGTGCTCTATAGACCATGCTATTGAAAGCAGCAAGTTTGTGAGAAATAGGATGACAAGAATGAAGAGGAATGATAACATCAGTATGGGTTGGTTTTCTGGAAATAGAAAACTTGTGAAAACCAGTGCTATGATCTATTCTTAAATCTAGAAAATTCAATACACAATCCTGTTCTACCTCTACAGTGAATTTTATACTCTGATGTAATCCATTCAGATGGGAAAGAAAATTGTCTAGTTGTCTGTTACTTCCTTTCCATGAGCAAATAATATCATCAACATATCGAAACCAGTAAACAATTTTATATTTGAAATGACTATTTTCAATGATTCTACTTTCTTACTTATCCATAAATAATTCAGCTAGGAGTGGTGAGGGGTGACCCCATTGCCAACCCCTCTCTTTGTCCAAAAAATCTATTGTTAAATTTGAAATAATTATGCTGAGTGCATAACTTCATCAATCCTATCAGTTCTTCTCTGAGTGTATGATCATTTATAGAGGCTTCCATTATTTCCTCAGCTCTTTCAAGACTTTCTCCCACCGGAATGTTAGTGAATAAATTAGTAACATCAAATGACACAAGTTTATAGGATGATAGAACAGGAATATGTTTTAGATTGTTGACCAACTTCAATGAATTTTTAATACTAAACTTTGGTTGAAAACCTGTTAATGACCGAAAGGTGCTATTCAGTTTGTGAGCTAATTTAGAGCAGGGGGAATTAACAAAAGATACCACTGGTCCTATAGGAACATTTGTTTTGTGTAATTTAGGTTTGTAAGGTTGGAATTTCCCTTGTGTAATTCGATTGTTTGTGGTTGATTGGTTAGCACAGCTTGTGACAGGACAACCTGTTTTAATCATGTGCCAGATAGTTAAGGGTATTGGGATACACTCCAGAGGTCTGTGGAACTAATTGATCTGGTGAGTAATATGAGTCTGTTTATGTGTATATGGAGTTGACTCAGTTCTTATTCGAGGACCAAAGGAACAAAACTAGTTCTTGGTCAAAGTGCTCATCATTGTCAAACTCCGGCCACAGAAATGTGGCTATTTTTAGAAACGGGATCTTATTCGGGGAATCAGTAAAGCAAGAATTGGGAGTGGCTTTTCAACCACAACCAGCAGACTAAGATAATGGTAATATGCTAATCAAGAATGGGACTCAACTCTAATCAATAAATACCACTGACTTGAACTGAATAACAAGAAGTAATTATAAATGGACCAATTTAGGTCCATGTTGGTAACAATGTATTTGCACTGATGTGGAAGGAAGCCTCAAATGGGAGTGGTATATTCGTCCACAACCAAAACGAGAGGGAAAAGGAAGCCTTGAATGGGAGCGGTCTATTCGTCCACAACCAAAACGAGAGGGAAAAGGAAGCCTCGAGTGGGAGCGGTCTATTCGTCCACAACCGAAATGAGAGGAAAAGGAAACCTCGAATGGGAGCAGTCTATTCGTCCACAACTGAAACGAGAGGAAAAGGAAGCCTCAAGTGGGAGCGGTCTATTCATCCACAACCGAAACAAGAGGAAAAGGAAACATCGAGTGGGAGCGGTCTATTCATCCAAAACCAAAATGAGAGGGAAAGGAAACCTTGAGTGGGAGCAGTCTATTCGTCCACAACCGAAACGAGAGGGAAAGGAAGCCTCGAGTGGGAGCGGTCTATTCGTCCACAACTGGAATGAGAGGAAAAGGAAACCTCGAGTAGGAGTGGTCTATTCGTCCACAACCAAAACGAGAGGGAAAAGGAGACCTTGAGTGGGAGCGGTCTATTCGTCCACAACCAAAACAAGAGGAAAAGGAAACCTCGA
>NW_024094647.1:0-9442 GCF_014356525.2 Nilaparvata lugens
TATCATTTATGAGGACTTGAAGAATCGATTATTGGTAACTTCAAAATTACTTCAAATCATACAAATGATATTCCCTTAGTTAAATAGCCAAATATTAAACTGTATTGCAGCGCCATAACAGCATTTTTTCCCCTATGAATTTTGAATTTCTCGCGCTAAAACACCTCATGGCAGCCTTCAATTTCAAGTAAGAGCTGGCATTGGAAGGCATAGGCATTGTGGGTCTATACCTCTTCAACGTTTTTGGCCAGAACATACAGCCGATCAGCTGTTCAAAAGCGTACACTTCAACGCGTGTTTACATTGAAATCCCTATGTCGAGTGGAATTTTTCATGAATAAACGCTAATAATTCAACTGATAACTACTTTTTCGAAAAAAGGGTTCTTATTTTATTTTACCAATACAATTTTTGTCCTTCATCATGAATTTCAAGGGTAGTAATCATTGAGTTCTCTTAATATTCTTAGTTATTGGTTAACCAATTTGTAGGTTAGCCTTGTTTTAAATTAGCTTTTTCAAATTCAAACACGTATTTCAATTATTGTCAAAAAATATAGTGTAAAGTTGAGTTGCTTGAGCTTTGAATTAGGTCTACCTATTGATTTTTCAAAATTTTGATTACAGTATTGCTCAATTTCTACGAGAGGAATTACAATCACGGCTTTTGTAGTATGCTAATATTTATAGCTTTATTAGATTTAAGGAATTTTTAGATAAAACATAATTTTTTTGAAAAGGTAAATAGGTAGGCTATCACTCATTTTATTATATAAGTCACTATTGGAATAAGAATTCTTCTCAAATCATAACAAGAATGGCTTGAAATAGAAAACTTTTGCAGTGTTGGTTATCTTAGTATTAAAACATAACATACAGTAAGGTATTTCTAACAATATTATTATAAACGAAAATATGTGATCAATGATTATACTGCTAGCTTACTCAGTAAAGGATTTTAATATTCAGCCTGATCCAGTAACTTACATATCATTTTTATCTAATCTGTTTCTACTCTTAACAGAGTTTGACACAATTTGAAATTTGACGATTCCCCGATCCAAGACCGTGAGGAATACATCTTACTCATTGGAAGTAAGTACCGGTAAGTAGTGTTCTTTATGGGTTATGGCTGATCGATACAGAGTAAATAATAATTTGTTGTAGAGTGAGATATCAGAGTTCTTGTATTTATATCATATGTAAGACCATGTCGTATCATGAAAAATCTATGTACATATTCTTCAATAGTGCTAATGAACCAATGCTATGTTTATTGATGCTCTGGTAGGATACTACTTGAAAGATTTATTCTTGGTCACAAAAGTAATAATATGAATAATATCCTGATACATGAGAATAAGGGTATGATCACATTGAATGGGTATGTGCAAATTTTCGTCGAATCATGCATGACCCGAAAAACAAAATTTGAAAAATGCTATTGAAACACGTTGTTCACACTGAACGCAACCAAGTGCACGCTTACAGTGTGAGTGTTCCTCTTGCTCTTTTCAGATGTACGTTTCTTGTCTGCAAGCTTGATTATGCATAATTAAGCGCGCTCTTGCACAAATATATTAATATTTATGATGGTCTCTTCTAACATGCAAAGGCTAGAGTCCCCCAGCTGAGTTAAGATTATAATTATGCTAAATGGCAGGGGTATCATTATAGCGCAATTAATAATCCAATTCAGTGTTACTATAAATTTGTCATTTCATTCCTTGAACTGTTATTTCATATTATGCTAAAAATTGTATAAAATTTGAACATTTTCTGCTCATTAGGTTTTGAAAATGCTGATAAAACACAGATAAACACTGGAAACGCCAATATCTAGCACACCTTCTAGGCCCTGCAATAGCCTACATAACTAATACACCTCAAGTTACCTGAAATTTTGTACCAAACGTAAGAATTCTCTCTTGAATTTTTAAAAAGCTAAGAAAACGCTGGTAAGAGCAAAAAAAATCACCTATTCTGGGCGATATAGAAGTCAATAAGGTTTAGCTATTTTGAATTTCTAGACCCTATAACTGAACTAGTATTCAACATTTTTCTGTCAATTCTTGAAAAGCGCATACCGTAATGGCCATCTTTGAATTTTTTTTCAATTACGGTCTCAGTCACTACACCTCCTTGTGTCAGATTTCGCACTATGCATTGTGTTCTTGTCCCAACTTGTCGCGTTAGTGCGCAAGTCACTTTGTCATCGGTCCACTTTAACTGTGTTTTCTGCAGTTCACGGATTACATCAGTTTTTTGTCATGCTACATTTGTACATTAATTTTATTGTACATTTTGGTATTATTTAATATTATTTTGGAGTATTTCCTACCGTGTCTAGACGTTTTTTACGCATATCTTTTTCATTGACGTTGGCTATACGTAGTTTCTTACAACGCAATTCTGCCTGCACTTTCCTGTTTCCTTCTACACACAGCAATGGCGTAACAGTTCACATCAGCTTTTTTCCGTTCTTCAATTTTCGTCGCTTTCAATTCAAAATTTTCAATTCTCAAGTTTTAAATTCATGTTTATTCAATGTAGAATGTTTCTTCCAGTGCTTCGATAAAGTTTCAGTATTTTCGGTTCGTTAGTTTGTGAAATATCTTCAATCTCAGTATTTGGTATGTCAGAGCATGTTTCATTCGTCACGATTATTTCGAATTTTTATCTTCAATCCAAATTTATTCACTTCTCAGTGTGAGAACTCAAATCATTTTTATATTACTGATTATGAAAATCAAGTTTCCAGAACATTCAACATTCAGCAACAAGTTATATGATTGAACTGAACATTCATTTGCGGTAGGCATTTTGTGGTAGGGCTTGAGGCCCAATTCGCATTCATTCGTTTCATTGAAGTAATTCTGGTCTCGCGGGACATTATTACTGGTGTGTTGCTTGCATTCCAAGATCACACTCTCATCATTTCACGGTGCAGTCAGACGTTCTGCTCTGTATCCGTTTTTGTTAGGTTAGTCAGCTAGCTACCTAATCATTCATTGCTAGATCGAAGTATTAGCAATTTTCATGTCTACCCCGTAGATGGTGTATCAGTTTCAATCAGTTCTTTTAGTGATCTACGAACATTTGTTACATTTCATTCACCATGCCAAGCATTTGGATGGTTGTCTATTCAGACATTCACTTAGCATCAGTGTTGTGATTTTTGGCCGTAGCCAACTCAATTAACTTTGCACTTCATTCACCGTGCCTAAACTTTTGGACGGTTCATTCAATTCAGTAAATCTTCAGCTACGTTACATTCAAATTCATGTGTTGCATAGCTCAACTGTGTCACACCGTCATTGTGTCAGTCTTGCCCGTATTGCACTGACAATAGTTAACCTGACATTACCCACTCATCGCTGTGTCGCCGCCGTTCCTGTGTCGTCACCACTGAGCCATCGCTGTTGGCTATCCTGATTCGTCACCATTCCAGTCCGGAGTCTGTCGCTCGGATTGATTCTTGTCCTGCTTGCGGGTCATCCAAGTCGCCACTCTTCATGGTTCGCCATCCAGTCCAGCTCCGGTAGCTCGCTCTGGTCCGCTCCACTTCGTGGGTCCATCCAGGTCTCCACCATCGTCCGGTATCATCGAGGGGGTCTCGATGTACTGCCCATCCAATTCAAGATTGGATCTCATGCTCTTCATGCATTTGATAAGTATTCTGTATCAATTTTGAATCATTATCAGCATTTTTCATTATTTGTTCAATTGCCTTGTTTGTTTAATTATTATTTGACCTTTTCAGAGTTTACTTGGAATTATTTATTCTAAAGTCGCATTCCCATTTGTAGTGATTCCCATTTTACCAATATTTTTGGAAGTATTGCAAGTATTTGTACTTTACATTTTTCATATCAGACTTATTGATCTATCATTTAAAGTTAGTCTAAGCCATTGTCAATTACGTTCTTGAATACAGTGTCTGTTTCATTTCACTGTACTACCTATTTTATATTGTCTTTAAAATTATTAATTACATTGAATATATGCTTTTCAATTGACGTTCAACTCATGATTATTTAGTGTATCTAATAAAACCTATCCAGAACTACAAAGGTTTTAGTATGTCCTGAAAGCATTCGTTTTTTTGTTACCTTTAGTATTTACATTTCAATTGTTCTGTTTTGGCAGTTTACATTTACCTTTTGTACTTTTTGAGATTACTCATTGACCTGATTTTTTTTCTATTTTACTTATTGCCATTTGAAAGTTTATTTTCTCTTTGAATTTATTCATTAACTCATTACGGAGCATTACATATAGTAGTTTTGTACTTGTTCATTAGTCACAAATTGTTTTGTTTACTAGGAATTTGGTCTAGTACCTAAATTAAATTTTCCTGTTAGCAATTCAACATTTATCAACTGACAATCTCAATTTTTTACTATATATTTTTTATTGTTTTGTATTCATGATTATTGAGTCAATTTATCATATTTCAACTGATTGTCTCAATTTTTTATTATGTCATTTTTATTTTTTTTGTACTCCTGACTATTGAGTCAATTATTCATATCTTGTCAGTCAACTGCCCTGTGTGGCATTTCCTAAATCTAAGACAATATGTCACGTTTCTCAAAGTATACAATAAATCTATTGAACTGTTTTACTTAAACCTTACTTTTATTTGGCGTCTTTCCCAGCTACCAGTTTCATTATAAATTATCATTCATTTTTTTTGGCATGTTGGATTTGTGCAGTAGTACAATAAATATACAATTCATACATCTTAACAATTTTTATTTACAAAAGCATTTCTTACAGTCCACTATTATTTCATTCAGTGGCACAGATCACACATGTTAAAATGGTCCTCCGGGCCGGATCAAGGCCAGTGACCTGGGACAACTCATTATCTAATGACCCCTGGTCAACTCAACCTTTTTTAAATTTTTTAACTTTTTTAAAATAACTTTTTTAGATCATCCTGATCTTTAACATTGACGCCTTAGTTTAGGGTCCAATTTTTGACATTAACTATTGTATTAGCATTGTTTGTATTAATAGATTCTCATTCATTTTCAAGGTTAACTGGACCCCAGACAAGCACGCTGCGCTCGTGTTGGTACCAGTCTCTCAAGACCTGAATCATTGTAAGCTGCCATACTGCATCCTGTGCACAAGTTGCTCGAGCGCCACCATTATCACTTGCTTGGTGACACATCTTCTTGCAAACGTTTGCGCTTTAAACGTGGGCACACGCACAACTACAGTTGGCAGCATTTTAGGGTCGCAAGTATTCTAATTTTAAGTTGTAGTAATCTTTGTAATCATGGCTACTGAAGTTCTTCCAACTGATATCTCGGCGCTAATAGCAAAGAGAAAAAATCTGTTTGATCACCTACAGTGGCTCATTGATCAGTTTAATTTTGAAACGCCTAGAAATCAGCTAGAATATCATGAATTAATCACTGTCAAAGAGGAAATTGATACCCTTCGACATGCCTATGTTAATATCAAGGATAGCTTAGACGAAGGGGATCCCAATGGAGACAAAACTATTCATTATGAAATTTCAAAAAATTTTATTAACATTACTTCTAGAATCAAGGCCAATCAATCTTTGGCCTTTGAAGAGGCCAATAGGGTTCTCGTTGAACCTGCATTAGTGCATGCCCCCACTCCACGACCTATTCAATTTTCACAAGGTTTCAAATTACCAGAAATACCATTACCTCGTTTTAATGGTGATTTTGAAAATTGGTTGAATTTTCGTTCTGCATTTACTAGTATTATAGTTGATAATGATTCAGTTGATAACAGAGCAAGTTTCAATATCTCAAACAGGTATTATCTGGCGAAGCATTGAATAGAATTGCCAATGCACCACCAGGTGATTTCACTTTAGCTTGGAATTTGTTGAAAACCAGGTACGACAATCCAATACTTATTGCTGATCGACATGTTTCGGCAATCTTGAACCCACCGCAACTCAATTCAAAATCAGCACAATCTTGGCGCAGTCTTATTGACCATCAAAAAACAAACATTTTTGCTTTAGAAGCACTTGATTTAGGTATAGATGTTAAAGACCTTCTGTTCATGTATGTCACTGTGTCTCGTTTGATATTGCTACCCTACGTGATTGGGAGCGATACAACTCTACTATGGATGATGTTTCTATTGACAATCTCTGGAACTTTATGGAGTCCCAACATAAAGTGTCACAAGCTGTGTCACTTAATTTGAATCACTCAGCTCAGGTCAATCCAAGAGCTAACCAGCAGCAGCCCAGCAGATCGGCAGCTCTTTCTTTCAACTCTAACAATCGTAGTATTGGAACATCCAATTCATCATTCAACAACAGTCGCAGTACTGCTACACCCAATTCGGTATTTCAACGTCCCAATGCTTGCTTGTATTGTAACAACTCAGCACATTCTGTCTTCACTTGTTCTCAGCTGTCAAATCTACAGCCACAAGCTCGTGTTGACGCAGTACGCAAAAAGCACTTGTGCTTCAATTGTCTCCGCCCATTTTCAACAGGACACCAATGCTTTGGTGCATGTAAGCAGTGTGGCAAGGCACATCATTCCATTTTGCACGGTGCATCATTTCAATTTACGTCATCTGGCTCTAAGGCTACAGCAAATGCCAACAGTGTTCAATTAAGGAATACTACAATTTCCTCCAACAGCAGTCGTTCAGCACATCTTCACAGCTGCAGTTGTGGTTCACAGCCGGCAGTCAACTCCGCACGTCGCCGCTCGCTTCATCATCAGTTGTCGCATCTACTTCTGAACAGTCATTGAATTCAACTGTAGAGTCATCTGCTAGGTCGCCGATTCCAGCCGCTGGTCAAGTAGTTAGTAACTCCAGTCACACATATGATGGCAACAAAAATCAACAGTATCCATCATGCCTACTGCAGAGGTAGTAGTCTATAATAAGGTTGGTCAACCTATTTTGTGTCGCACGTTGTTGGACACAGGTAGTGACACCTGTTTCATTCCAAACATCATGCTTCACGGTTGTCTTTAGTTTCAACTTGTCATAACAATACTATACATACTGTTTCTGGCATCAATACAGCACCGATGTATTCCGCATCTGTGGAAGTGTTTTCTTCTGATCGCACATGGTCTAGAAAGGTCTCTTGCATTATTGCCGACAAAATTACACCCAGTCTTCCACCAGTAGGAATTGATATTTCAAAACTTAGTTTGCCCACTCACATTCAGCTTGCTGATCCTGCTTTTCACCTTTCTCAGGGAATCGATCTTCTTTTGAGCGTTTCAGTCTATGCATCCATATTGACATTCGGTCAAATTCAAATTTCATCTGACTGCATTTTGCAAGGCACCAAACTAGGTTGGGTGGTTTGGGGTGCTGTCTTGTCCACGCATTCATCTCAGATAGAACCTTCTGTTCATTCCAACTTCATTTCTACTTGTGAGATTTCCAATCAGATGGAAAAATTTTGGAAGCTTGAAGAAGTTCTTCCTAAGGACAATCTAACAGCTGAGCACCGAAAGATTGAACAGCATTATCTTGCCAATGTCGAGTGTGCCTCAGACGGCAGATTTTCTGTGGCTCTTCCCAAAAAAGAGTCATTTCACACTCTAGGTCAATCTCGTTTCCAAGCTCTCAACCGTTTCCATTCACTGGAAAAAGATTGGCTGCTAATCCTGAATTGAAGGAGATTTCATCGAATGTAATCATTTCACAGCCTAAAATCTCGCTTGTCACTTGTTCAACAACTTCATTGTTTTCAGATTTATCGTCAAAAATTTCATCATATCACAAATTAGTTCGCATTGCTGCTTACATTCTTCGTTTCATTCATAATTTTACATGCATTTCTTTCAGATTCTGCTATTCAGTCTGAAATTCACAACTTTGCCGCCGTTTTCAACATTGGTTGGCATTTCATCCCTCCCAGGGCTCCTCATTTTGGAGGTCTATGGGAAACGCTGTAAAAAATTTAAACGAATTTTCAGAGTGGTCACTTTGAATAAGATTTTGAATTTTGAAGAGCTTTCCACGCTGTCTGCACAGATTGAAGCTATCCTCAACTCCCGGCCTCTTGTGCCTCTGTCTGAGGACCCTCAAGATTTAGCATACTTGTCTCCTGGGCATTTTTTGGTTGGTCGTCCGCTCACCGCACTGCCGTTCCACACACCAACCACCACTCACATCGATCACCGTTCACGCTGGCGTCAGTTAGCACTGATCACTCAGGAACTCTGGGATCGTTGGTCTGCTGAGTTTCTAGTCACACTTCAAAGGAAGCAAGTGGAGCTCTGAATCTGAAAACCTGCAGATTGGTGCTGTGGTTATTCTCAAGGACACGGGTATGTCACCTTCGGTATGGAAACTTGCGCACATCACGGCCGTTCATCCAGGGAAGGACAACAAGGTACGGGTGGTCACCGTTCGCACCGCATCAGGCACTTTCAAGCGGGCTATTTCTAGCATTGCACCGCTTCCACTCGACGAGGAATTTTCTGATTAATTCAGCATTGCTCATCCGACATAATCTCCGTTTTCTTTGTTCTCTCTCGTATGTCTCTCTTTTGAGACCCTGCAGGCCTCAAGGGGGCCAGGTTTATGTCAGATTTCGCACTATGCATTGTGTTCTTGTCCCAACTTGTCGCGTTAGTGCGCAAGTCACTTTGTCATCGGTCCACTTTCACTGTGTTTTCTGCAGTTCACGGATTACATCAGTTTTTTGTCATGCTACATTTGTACATTAATTTTATTGTACATTTTGGTATTATTTAATATTTTTGGAGTATTTCCTACCGTTTCTAGACGTTTTTTACGCATATCTTTTTCATCGACGTGGCTATACGTAGTTTCTTACAAC
The DNA here is from genome assembly GCF_014356525.2 of Nilaparvata lugens. Taxonomy (NCBI): domain Eukaryota; kingdom Metazoa; phylum Arthropoda; class Insecta; order Hemiptera; family Delphacidae; genus Nilaparvata; species Nilaparvata lugens. The sequence continues at coordinate 8,827 of NW_024094647.1, forward strand.
GCAATTCTGCCTGCACTTTCCTGTTTCCTTCTACACACAGCAATGGCGTAACAGTTCACATCAGCTTTTTCCGTTCTTCAATTTCGTCGCTTTCAATTCAAAATTTCAATTCTCAAGTTTTAAATTCATGTTTATTCAACGTAGAATGTTTCTTCCAGTGCTTCGATAAAGTTTCAGTATTTTCGGTTCGTTAGTTTGTGAAATAGCTTCAATCTCAGTATTTGGTATGTCAGAGCACGTTTCATTCGTCACGTTATTTCGAATTTTTATCTTCAATCCAAATTTATTCACTTCTCAGTGTGAGAACTCAAATCATTTTTATATTACTGATTATGAAAATCAAGTTTCCAGAACATTCAACATTCAGCAACAAGTTATATGATTGAACTGAACATTCATTTGCGGTAGGCATTTTGTGGTAGGGCTTGAGGCCCAATTTCGCATTCATTCGTTTCATTGAAGTAATTCTGGTCTCGTGGGACATTATTACTGGTGTGTTGCTTGCATTCCAAGATCACACTCTCATCATTTCACGGTGCAGTCAGACGTTCTGCTCTGTATCCGTTTTTGTTAGGTTAGTCAGCTAGCTACCTAATCATTCATTGCTAGATCGAAG
>NW_024094648.1:0-10054 GCF_014356525.2 Nilaparvata lugens
GCAGCCATCAGTGCTGCCCAAAATATCATGATTATCATGTCATGTCAACAAAGAGATTATGTTGATCAGTCGATAAAATTATTGTCTTGCTAGATAAAATTTCTCGCTGATTGATTACTTAGCTGGAAATAATTCTGTCTCTCTCCCACACAGGCACTCACATCTTCTGTTATCTATTTTTTAATGAATAATTGTTATCCTTTTTATGTTCTTTAGCGAGTTTTCCCAGGGATGAGACCAAGTGCAATCGAATTTTTGTATCATAAACCTAATATGTTCCAAATTTCGTGAAAATCGTTTTCGAGAGCCGTTTTCGAGATCCGTTGAACATAAATAACCAGATAACCTGATATTAAATATAAACAGATATACAGAAATTAATCAATTAATATAATAGGATTATGATTTGTTTGAGATATTTTTAGAGAATGAGTTCAAACTTAAACCGTGAGACGAAGTTCCCTCCTACAAAATGTCCCATTCATACCTATTGATCGCTCCAAAAATGATCAGGAAGGAGCCTTTTTAGTACAGCTTCGTTCAAATCTGAAAACGTTTCTGATGCAAACAATAATCCTTTGTTGTCGTCCTCCACATTGTGCTCTTCCAATTGGAACGATTCGTCGTCGCGTATTGTTTCCATACTCCAACAAAGCTCATGAGAAGACAACCCTCGGAGCTGTTTTACAATGGGCTTAGGCAAACCACGCGGTTTTGAAGATACCGAGCAATATCATTGGAAAATCATTCTGCATTGAAGTTTAATTCATTTTGCAACCTACATAATTCCACGGCGGAATTGTAGCGTACCTTTTGAAGATATTGTAAAAGGAAAGGATCATTGGAGAATGATCCTCTTTCTTCAGTTCTTTCTCTCTCTTTTTTCAGTTTTTCTCTCTCGGTCAATGCTTCCTTGTAAATATAACTGGTAGTTCTGTGAACAGTAGACCCCCGCAGTTTTCTCATCAACAAGTATCTGATGTCACCTGTTCTAGTTGATTCAATTGAATTACAATTCACAGTTGAATCATAATTTACTCCTAGAAACTGTTATTTGTTCTCTCCAAAATCAAAAACTCACTTATGTTAATAATCCCAGTTGACGTTTGAATTATTTGTATCCCATAAGATGATTTATCCAGCTTCGTGATAATCTCTCCATCTGATTATAATATTTCTCAACTATTTTAAAATTAATTTTTTTCAATCAAGAATTTTATAATTTCTTTAGCATTAGTCAGTTCATTCAATCATTCTCAATTATTCATTTTATTCATTCATTATATTTTCAATCACCTATTAAGTTTGTTTTTCAAATGTGAGAATATTGATACTGATGGGTACGCATCATAAGAAATATTGAAACCCTACATTATATAAACAGACACGGTCAGACATCTGTGTAATGCGTGCATTGAATAATCCACTTGTCAGCTGATTGATTATGAATAATTCTATAGATCCTATTTTCAAAGTAGATGATATTTAGTGATATCAGAGTACGGAGGAATTCTTTTCCTTTTCATATTATTCTTAAATTGCAAAATTTCAAAAAACCTTGTGTATACATCGCAGTTGAAAAAAGAATATTTTTGCCAAATCTCATCGAATTCTATCAACGCGTTTGGCCGTAATCGCGTTACATACAGACAGACAAAAGCAAATCGAGTTCAAACATAGACCTCACTACGTTCGTTCGGTCAATTAATAAATAAAACTCTGCATTGAGGTTGAATTCATATTACATCCACCATAATTTCACGGAGAAATTGCAGGGTGCTTTTGGAGGAGGATAGAATGTGATATTAAACCTGAATGGAAGAACTAGGTATCTCTTGAAAAGACATGAAGTATTGTCCTCGAATCAAATTGAAACTGTATGTTCACTCATAAAAAAGATCATTGAAAAATCATTCTTCATTGAGGTTTAATTCATATTACAACCTCCATAATTCAGAGCTGAATTGTATAGTAGCCTACCATAAAAGGGAGAATGTGTGACAGGAAAGATGAAAGAAAGATCTGAGAATATCTTGGACAAGACATGAAGTATTGCTCTCGAAATCAATCTGAAACTGTAAGTCTACTCATCTCTCATTCTCATCATAACCCATGCACAAGCCTAGAGCTTGTGAGCATCATCCTCAGCAAAATAAGATGAAAATGTATTCATGAATTCAATTGAGGATGGGTGAAAAGTCCGAGAATGGCTCAATATCTCATACAGAAAAGTAGTTTGGATCCTGAGGATCCTACTAAAATTTGAAATACTACTTTACTTTGACATTTAAAATATGGTCCGCCATCTTGGATCCACCATTTTGAATGCAACTTCATTTTTTTTATTGAAGGTTGGTCGTGAGATACATGATTTTGATACCGAATTTCAAGAGAAAGTAGATGGAGAGAAACGCATATTGATATCTCAAACCATTTCGAAGATATTCACATCATTAATCAATCCTAATCAAAGCAGAACGGAAAGAGAAAGTATGAGAACAGCTTAATATATCAATAATGAATAAATTATAAATAAAATGTAAAAATTATAAATTAAATATCAATTAATGTTATTTCAGTTTCAAAAAGCGGATTTTCAAATTTAGGTGTTTTAAAACCAAAGATAGAAGAAATATTTCAGGTTACTATCACTAAAATAGGGATATCACTAAATAGTTGGCCTCCACATCACCCCTTACAGCCAACCCGTTCCACCACATGGCGCCAAGTGACTAGTGAGTATATGCTTAGGCAATTTGCGTGTAATAGAACGGCACAAGTGGCCTTTATTTATTGCAACTGTCATAAAAAATGTGTTTTGGAACTCATAACAGTTGAATAGGTTCCTGGAAGAATCTTATTCTCTTTTTAGAAATTCTCGACACTTAAAAAAATCGATTTGATTTGACAGTTTATTACCAATTGCAACGCATCTTTCTAATGGAGCAGTACAGCTTCTAAGAACGGCATGAAATTGATGGTACTGTCTCAAGTTCCGCGCCGGTACAATTACACCAACTCCTCGGTCGCCAACTTCTATACGTCCATGTCGACACAGTCATGCAAAAAATGCATCAAACTTCATTCTTCGCCATTCCAAAGATTCAATTTTCACCTCGTTGCAAAACTTCTCTGTTACCTAAATTAGTAAGTCTAATATTCACATACTAGTAGTCCTGTGAACAGTAGACCTCGCGCTCAGTAAGTTACATTGACCTGTTGTTATGTTTTCTCAAAAAGTAAGAAATAATTTATCAATTTGAAATGTCTAGAAAAAATCCTAAATAAACATAGAGCTTTCTGTCCTATCGTACCGTGACGTGTCGTCCCGGAATGTGAGTGTGAGCGCTGTTATCAGGTCTGGCTGCAACTGTCTACAACGTTGATGGAAACATACATTTCAAGATGTTCGAGGTTTTGAACGGGTAGTATTAATTATAGTCAACTTTACTAACGTGATTGAAGATACATTTTCAAGATGTTCGATGTTTTTGAACGGGTAGTATTATAGTCAACTGTCTAGCTGATTTGTTATGAATAATTCTATAGTCTGAATTTTACTCCAATATTGGCGTATGAAGGAGGCTCATTTTTCCTTTTATATTATCATTGAAATGCAACATTTCCAAAAACCTTGTATATACGTCGACGCGCAATTAAAAAATGAACATACCAGTCAAATTTCATGAAAATCTATTACCACGTTTCGCCGTAAATGCGCAACATAAAAACATATAAACATTCAAACAATCAAACATTTAAACATTAAAACAATGCCAAACCGTCGACTTGAATCTTAGACCTCACCTCGCTCGGTTAATTATCATTGAAATGCTACATTTCCAAAAACCTTGTATATACGTCGACTCGAAATTTAAAAAGGAACATACCTGTAAAATTTCATTAAAATCTATTACCGCGTTTCGCCGTAAATGCGCAACATATAAGCATCATATACATTAAACATTAAGAGAATGCCAAACCGTCGACTTGAATCTTAGACCTCACCTCGCTCGGTCAATATCATTGAAATGCAACATTTCCAAAAACTGTGTATATACATCGACGCGCAATTTTAAAAGGAACATACCTGTCAAATTTCATGGAAATCTATTACCGCGTTTCGCCGTAAATGCGCAACATATAAACATATATACATTTAAACATTAAGAGAAATGCCAAACCGTCGACTTGAATCTTAGACCTCACTTCGCTCGGTCAATTAAAGAAATAATTTGAAGAAGAAGGACCGAAAAACAAACTCAATTTTATTTAAAAGCATAGCTGTACAACTTATCAATTAATTGTTTTGCAAATGAGGTTGTGATAACCTTCCTGTTTATTCATTTTATCATTCAGAATTACAAAACTTACAGAAAATTACAACTGTTCCAGTTGGTAAAGCTGCCAAAGGCAGGGGTCAACGTGCAAACCTGTAATGATTTTTCACACACCTGCTTTGTAGTCAGCTGAGCTGTACTGTCCGAATGGGAAGGCGGCAAACGAGGCGTAACGGCCCAAGAAGCCAACTATATCAGCAGAGCATCGCCCTCTCTCTCGTTCATTAAGCTAATTATTGTAGCACGGACTCTGTCCCCTCTATCAACACAAAGACCTTTGAAAAGATTCGCAGTTGAAGTGAATACGACCACTCGGCTCTCGTTCAGATTACTTGCGAAGATTAACAGAGTTTGAGATCAAAAGATATTACGAATCATCCGGAAAGCTTTTCGAACAAACTACCAAAACTCCAAATTCATCTAAAATACAGTATATAATAAAGGGAAGAAATGGCTTAAAGGCTACACCAGTGGTTCTCAAACTTTTTACTTCACGCCCCCTCTGTATAATTCAGCTGTAAGCCGGACCCCCTACATGTATAAGCATAGACTACTATACATGTTGTACATATTATATGTATACGTACGTATATACCTACATATTTTACCCTCAATATTTATTTAGTTGAATTTTGCACATTTATACATCCCCAATGATGTTGCAATAGTTTCAATCATAAAAAAACAACAATTCTATACAAACAACAAATTATATTTCATTCAGGTACTACAGCTACTATAGTACATAGTTGTTATTTCTGTTTCTCATAGAAATTAACAAAACAAAGAGCGTCAGTGTGAAGGATGAGCTTGTTTTTTCGCACAGAGTTTGTTGAAACGAGGTATCAGCTCCGATAACGCTACTCTAAGTTCCTGGGTCACATCCAGTCTTGGTCTATATTCACTTTTTATGGCAGCTAGAGCACAAAACCCAGTTTCACATGGATAAATTGTAGCAAATGGAGTATATATCTTCAATGCCTTTTTACTCAAAATTGGGTGTTCCTTTTGCACACCAATCCAGAAGGATGTGAGAGAATATACTTCAAACTTAATTCCAAGCGCAAAGTCACCTTGGAGATCAATGAGGTTTTCTTTTTCTATTATGTTGAGGGAGCACACATTGATTGAGAATTTGAATTTGACAATACGTTTGATATAAATATTTTATGAGTAAAAATTACTACATGTAATTTTAAAAATAGGAAGATTGTTTATTGTGATTATTTTAGAAGTAAATTAAAAGCATTTTCCAACCAAGCTTTGCGCCCCCCCCCCTGAGTATTCACCGCGCCCCCCTTGGGGGTCGCGCCCCACACTTTGAGAGTCACTGGGCTTCACGAACTGGATGGGAAAATCACGAATGACGCAACATCACGTCTGAACTACTAAACTGATTAACTTGAGTTTTGCATATAGATTCTCATTTCACCAAGGATGGCTTATTTAAAATTCTTGAAGATTCCAGTAGATCAAGTTTGCAGTATGTCAAGTTCTCAGTATGTCAAGTTTTCAATCAGCCCCTCGCGGGACACGGGCTACTTTCTAGTCACAGATAAAGTTAGCCTGTTATGATGAGAGATGGAGAGTGGTGAATACTCACGACCTACTAATGCTTATAATCTCCACAGAGAAAATTGTAATTTTGTGTAATTAAAATCTAAATCAATAAAATTGTAATAAAAATCTGTGTAATTTCCACATTAAGGTTATCAGAAGATAATATATATGATAATTACTTGAAAAGTATAGTACTCATTATCATCTAGTTTTGATATAATAATGAGATCCTGAAATGACCCTAGAGTTGAGAAGCATTGTAAGGAACTGAATCCTTGATTCCATCCTTGGAACTAAGTAACAATAAGTTGTGAATCAGCTCTGCATCAAATTTCATTCATTCTGAATTGATTCATTTTAAATTACTCCAAACAACAACTTGACTCTTTTGGGAACGATAAAGCATAACTTGCTTATGAGTTTTGGTAGAAATACAACATCTCTCGACCATTTGTCCACAAATTGCGTTCTTGAAGCTTGCAATCTGAATGTGACTTGCTTATGAGCTTCAAGTAGCGATTGAGGTAGGAATACAACATCTCTCGACCATTTGTCTACAAATTGCGTTCTTGAAGCTTGCAATCTGAATGTGACTTGCTTATGAGTTTCAAGTAGCGATTGAGGTAGAAATACAACATCTCTCGACCATTTGTCCACAAATTGCGTTCTTGAAGCTTGCAATCTGAATGTGACTTGCTTATGAGTTTCAAGTAGCGATTGAGGTAGAAATACAACATCTCTCGACCATTAATTTGTCTACAAATGGCGTTCTTGAAGCTTGCAATCTGAATATGACTTGCTTATGAGTTTCAAGTAGCGATTGAGGTAGAAATACAACATCTCTCGACCATTTGTCAACAAATTGCGTTCTTGAAGCTTGCAATCTGAATGTGACTTGCTTATGAGTTTCAAGTAGCGATTGAGGTAGAAATACAACATCTCTCGACCATTTGTCTACAAATTGCGTTCTTGAGCTTGAAATCTGAATGTGACTTGCTTATGAGTTTCAAGTAGCGATTGAGGTAGAAATACAACATCTCTCGACCATTTGTCCACAAATTGCGTTCTTGAAGCTTGCAATCTGAATGTGATTAGCTCTTCAGTAAACAAGGCTTGCAAGGTGCTTGAGAAAATTTCATCGCCACACTGCCGTTAACGTACAGCTAGCCAGCCAGCCTCGTAATGTTTACTTAGCAGACTTCGGCCGCATTTAATTGGATTTCTTTCTTCGCCTTTTTAGTTTTCTCTGCTCTCTGCCACTCCACCCCCTTCCACAATATATCTTTCTCTCTCTTCTCAACCTCACACTCTCTCGCTCTCTCTCTCTCTTCACTCCCGTTTTTTTGCGTTTTCAAAGCTATTGACAGCTAACCAATACGGCGGATGAGTTCCCCTGCTATCTTCGAGAATTAATTAACTCTCCTCTTTATTAAATAGCTTGAATTATAAGGGTTTCCCCGCCGTTTTCAGCACAAAGATTGTGTTCAATTTTGTTCAACACAAGGACAAGGCCTCTTCTACTTTTTATCGGCTACAGGGATGGAGAAGCCACTTCGTTATTCCAACTTTGATGCTTTCCTTCGCTTCTCATCTTTCCATAATATTATAGAGAATGATTCAACTTATGAAGTAAGTAGCCTATATTTAAGAGTTCAGACCGGTTTTTTTTTGCGCAATCCGCGAGAAATAAGGAAAAATTTTTGCGCAAATCACCCTCCCCTCCCCCCTCCCCCTCTGCGCCCCCTCCTCTCCCCCCTCTCCTTCTCCCTCTCCTTCTCTTCTCCTTCTCCTCTCCTTCTCCTTCCCTCTCCCTCTCCTTCTCCTTCTCCTCACCCTCTCCCTCACCCTCACCCCTCTCCCAGTGAGGACGAGGGGGAGGGAAAAAATAATTTCCCTTTTTCCCTTTTCTACTGTCAAATTAAAGTGAATCCATATTTCTACTGTCAAATTAAAGTGACTCCATTCAATGTTATACTGACAGTGAGAGTCTGCAGACATTGCTCTCAGTCAGATCTTAAGTCAGCATCATGAATCTCTAAGAACCCAATTCAATTATACTGACAGATAAATCCCAGTCTAGTATAGATAAGAAACTCTTTTGTAGATGTGCTAAAACCCTATTACCTCTTTTAAGTTTCTCGTTCTCGAGTTAGTTGCAAGGATCTTTAAATGCAAGGATTTACTTTAAATGCAACCTAAATCTTTAAATGCAAAGTGAATCCATCTTTATACTGAGTGAATACATCTTTATACTGTAAATTAAAGTGAATGCTAAATGAGTGAAAAAAATATTTCCCTTTTTCCCTTTTCTACTGACAAAAATAAAGTGAATGCTAGATGTGTGAATCCATCTTTATACTGTATGGTTGCTTTCCACCCGACAGTTAAGAAAAATTTCACAAATTTTCTATGTGCTGTACAAACCGCAGGCGTGCTTTTTAAGTGTGCTCTCTGAGATATCTATAGTAAAATTTAGATTATAGATAAGAAACTATAAATTTGAAGAACTTAACTACTAACTATATATCTACTATTTAGTAGATTATAGATAAGAAACTCTTTTGTAGATGTGCTAAAACCCTATACTCTTTAAGTTTCTCGTTCTAGAGTTAGTTGCAAGGATCTTTAAATGCAAGGATATTACTTTAATGCAACCCTAAAATCTTTAAATGCTAAGTGAATCCATCTTATACTGAGTGAATACATCTTTATACTGTAAAATTAAAGTGAATGCTAAATGAGTGAAAATAATTCCTTTTTCCCTTTTCTACTGACAAATTAAAGTGAATGCTAGATGAGTGAAAAATATTTCCCTTTTTCCCTTTTCTACTGACAAATTAAAGTGAATCATCTTTATACTGATTGGTTTGCTTTCCACCTGACAGTTAAGAAAAATTTCACAAATTTTCTATGTGCTGTACAAACCGCAGGCGTTGCTTTTTAAGTGTGCTCTCGAGAATATCTATAGTAAAATTTAGTACGAACAAGCATTCAAAAAAATAGTATAGATATCCTCAGACCTATATCACTGGGAGTATCAGCTCTATTGATGTCTTAACAGAATGATCTAAGTGATCTTTTACATTTTTTATGCAATGTCATACAAGCATTCCAAAGTTCATCGGTATTTGTAACAATAGTTGAGAAATCATTTGCACTACAAATGTAGATGACCTGTATCTAGTAGGTTCAATAATTCGAAAATCTCAGATAAAATTGGAAAAATGTACATTTTCTGTTTTTGATGTGCAAAGTTTAAATGTTTGAATGTTTAATGTTTGAATGTTAAATGTTAATGTTTAAATGTTTAATGTTGAATGTTCAAATGTTTAAATGTTTGAATGTTTAAATGATTGAATGTTGAATGTTTAATGTTTAAATGTTTAAATGTTTGAATGTTGAAATGTTTGAATGTTTAAATGTTTAAATGTTTGATTGTTTAATGTTTAAATGTTTAAATGTTTGAATGTTCAACTGTTTAAATGTTTAAATGTTTAAAGTTGAATGTTTAAATGTTTAAATGTTTAAATGTTTAAATGTTAAATGTTTAATGTTTAAATGTTTAAATGTTTAAATGTTGAATGTTAAATGTTTAAATGTTAAATGTTTAATGTTAAATGTTTGAATGTTAAAGTTTGAATGTTTAACTGTTTGAATGTTAAATGTTAAAATGTGAAAATGTTAGAATGTAAAATCTTTAAATGTTAAAATGTCAAAATGTTAAAATGTTTAAATGTTAAAATGTTAAAAAGTTTAAATGTTAAAATGTTTAAATGTTAAATGTTTGAATATTAATGTTTAAATGTTTAAATGTTTAAATGGTTAAATGTTTAATGTTTAAAGTTTAAATGTTTAAATGTTTAATGTTTAAATGTTAAATGTTTAAATGTTTAAAGTTTAAAGTTTAAATGTTTAATGTTAATGTTAAATGTTTAATGTTTAAAAGTTGAATGTTTAAATGTTTAAATGTTTAAATGTTAAATGTAGAATGTTTAATGTTTAAATGTTTAAATGTTTAATGTTAGAATGTTAAAATCTTAAAATGTTAAAATGTCAAAATGTTAAAATGTTTAAATGTTAAAATGTTAAAAAGTTTAAATGTTGAATGTTTAAATGTTTAAATGTTTGAATGTTTAAATGTTTAAATGTTTAAA
>NW_024094649.1:0-8460 GCF_014356525.2 Nilaparvata lugens
AATGTTTGAATGTTTAATGTTTGAATGTTAAATGTTAATGTTTAAATGTTTAATGTTGAATGTTCAAATGTTTAAATGTTTGAATGTTTAAATGATTGAATGTTGAATGTTTAATGTTTAAATGTTTAAATGTTTGAATGTTGAATGTTTGAATGTTTAAATGTTTAAATGTTTGATTGTTTAATGTTTAAATGTTTAAATGTTTGAATGTTCAACTGTTTAAATGTTTAAATGTTTAAAGTTGAATGTTTAAATGTTTAAATGTTTAAATGTTTAAATGTTAAATGTTTAATGTTTAAATGTTTAAATGTTTAAATGTTGAATGTTAAATGTTTAAATGTTAAATGTTTAATGTTAAAATGTTTGAATGTTAAAGTTTGAATGTTTAACTGTTTGAATGTTAAATGTTAAATGTTAAAATGTTAGAATGTTAAAATCTTAAAATGTTAAAATGTCAAAATGTTAAATGTTTAAATGTTAAATGTTAAAAAGTTTAAATGTTAAATGTTTAAATGTTAAAATGTTTGAATGTTAATGTTTAAATGTTTAAATGTTTTAAATGGTTAAATGTTTAATGTTTAAAGTTTAAATGTTTAAATGTTTAATGTTTAAATGTTAAATGTTTAAATGTTTAAAGTTTAAAGTTTAAATGTTTAATGTTAATGTTAAATGTTTAATGTTTAAAGGTTTAATGTTTAAATGTTTAAATGTTTAAATGTTAAATGTAGAATGTTTAATGTTTAAATGTTTAAATGTTTAATGTTAGAATGTTAAAATCTTAAAATGTTAAAATGTCAAAATGTTAAATGTTTAAATGTTAAATGTTAAAAAGTTTAAATGTTGAATGTTTAAATGTTAAATGTTGAATGTTTAAATGTTTAAATGTTTAAATGTTTAAATGTTTAATGTTTAAATGTTTTAAATGGTTAAATGTTTAAATGTTTAAATGTTTAAATGTTAAATGTTTAAATGTTTAAATGTTTAAATTGTTAAATGTTAAATGTTAAATGTTTAAGTTTAAATGTTTAAATGTTTAATGTTTAAATGTTTAATGTTTAAATGTTTAAGTGTTTAATGTTAAATGTTTAAAGTTTAAATGTTTAAATGTTTAAATGTTTAAAGTTTAAATGTTTAAATGTTTAAATGTTTAAATGTTTAAAGTTTAAATGTTTAAATGTTAAAATGTTTGAAGGTTTAAATGTTTAAATGTTTAATGTTTAAATGTTTAAATGTTTAAATGTTTAAATGTTTAAATGTTTAAATGTTTAAATGTTTAATGTTTAAATAATTAAATGTTAAATGTTAAATGTTTAAATGTTTAAAGTTGAATGTTTAAATGTTTAAATGTTTAAATGTTAAATGTTTAAAGTTTGAATGTTTAAAGTTTAAATGTTCAAATGTTAAATGTTTAAATGTTAAATGTTAAATGTTCAAATGTTTAAATGTTTAATGTTTAAAGTTTAAATGTTTAATGTTAAATGTTTAAATGTTTAAATGTTTAAATGTTTAAATGTTAAATGTTTAAATGTTTAAATGTTGAATGTTAAATGTTTAAATGTTTAAAGTTTAAATGTTTAAATGTTTAAATGTTTAAATGTTCAAATGTTTAAAGTTTAAATGTTTAAATGTTTATTATAATCCAGAAAAGCATGATAAATCAAGAGTATAAAAAACTCATATAAAAACAAAATGTATTATCTATTAAAATCGTATGTTACGATTTATTTATGAATTCAATTTAAGATAAATACTCCATATATTTGTATAAAAACTTCTTTTATTTAATTTTTTCTATTATAAAGCCGAGGAAGCCCTGATTCCCAAGGCAACCAATTGTATTGAGTCTATTAAATTGAAGGCCAATCAGAGAGTAGCTTACAGAATTATTCTAGGAAGAGGCAAATTTTTCTGAAAACCTCTTTCTTCTGGCTTAAGATCCCAACCCGAGAGGATGCACAGGGAGTTTAGGGTTTTTTCTCATTCCTTTTAAAAATTTTTAATGAACTATTAAGCCAAACCCTTTTTTAAATGTAATGTATGTTTGTTGAATGTTAATTGTTTGTGAACTCAGTGCTGTCAAGGAGTTCGTAATGTAAAGATTCCCATAAAAATAGCTTTAATTCGAAAGAAACTTATAAAAATCTGGATCACGCGTTAGCCCAGCAGTGACGAAAAGGAGCCTACCCAATTAATTATTGGAAATAATTAATTCAATCCACGAGAACATCTAGAACTTCAGTCAGTGAGTGATAAGTCAAACTAATGAGCTCATTTTTTCTACGTTCAGTGGGGTAATAATTAATAAAAAAGCGCTATTCCTATTAATTTGAATTAAAATTAAGAGTCACCACGTGTTGAACAATATCACATAGTTCATAAGAACATTTTATAAATTTATTTAATATATGTAGGAAGCTTACTTCCATGCACAGCCCGAATTCATTAAATCCCTGAGATCTCATGTTTGAATATTAATTTATTAATTATAAATTTGTTTGTTGAACCAAGTATAGTATATCAAACCTATAGACCGAACGGTTTTTATTTGCAGAATTTCGTATTGATTGGAAGTCTAAATATCAGCATTAATATAATATATTTATAATTTGAAACATACTATTGTGAATATTAGCGAACCTGTGATAATTACTCAGATTCTAGAAAACATTTATTAAGTAAATTATAGTTATATCAATATTTTATGCATATCTGTTTTATGGGAATATATTTTGTGTTTTATGTCAGCATACAAACTTATAGAATTTTTTATTATATCCTAACTCATCTTGTGTTATATAGTTTGAGCTGTTTTGATACCAACAAATATTTAGCAGCACTTAAAATCATAGAATCGAATAATATTAACCTTATTCAGAGCACTCAATATTTATCATCCTTTGATGATATTCATTTTATCAGCCAGAACCAGTATATTAAGAAATTATATTAATAAGGTTCCAGTTATATCATCTAAGGATCCAGAGAGCTTCAAGAACTGGCGTTGTAAGTTCTAAGGAATTTTGAAAGGGTATATTGGTGAATACTTGTATTCACGACGAGCGTTTTAAGAATCAACTAGAAACAACTATAGTTGGTCCTGATTATTCTCTAAATGTTTAAATGTTTAAATGTTAAATGTTTAAATGTTAATGTTAAATGTTTAAATGTTAAATGTTTAAATGTTTAAATGTTAAATGTTTAAATGTTTAAATGTTTAATGTTTAAATGTTTAAAGTTTAAATGTTTAAATGTTTAAATGTTTAATGTTTAAATGTTTAAATGTTTAACTGTTTAATGTTTAAATGTAAATGTTTAAATGTTTAAATGTTTAAATGTTAAATGTTTAAATGTTGAATGTTTAAATGTTTAAATGTTTAAATGTTTAAATGTTTAAATGTTTAAATGTTTAAATGTTTAAATGTTTAAATGTTTAAATGTTTAAATGTTTGAATGTTTAAATGTTTAAATGTTTAAATGTTTAAATGTTAAATGTTAAATGTTTAAATGTTCAAATGTTATATGTTTGAATGTTTAAATGTTTAAATGTTGAATGTTTAAATGTTTAAATGTTGAATGTTTAAATGATTAAATGTTTAAATGTTTAAATGTTTAAATGTTTAAATGTTTAATGTTTAAATGTTTAACTGTTTAAATGTTTAAATGTTTAATGTTTAAATGTTTAAAGTTTAAATGTTTAAATGTTAAATGTTTAAATGTTTAAATGTTTAAATGTTTAAATGTTTAAATGTTAAATGTTTAAATGTTTAAATGTTTAAATGTTAAATGTTAAATGTTTAAATGTTTAATGTTTAAATGTTTAAATGTTTAAATGTTTAATGTTTAAATGTTTAAATGTTAAATGTTTAAATGTTTAATGTTTGAATGTTTGAATGTTTAATGTTAAAATGTTTGAATGTTTAAATGTTTGAATGTTTGAATGTTTAAATGTTTAAATGTTTAATGTTAAATGTTTAAATTTTAAATGTTAAATGTTTAAATGTTAAATGTTTAAATGTCAAATGTTTAAATGTTTAAATGTTTAAATGTTTAAATGTTTAAATGTTAAATGTTTAATGTTTAAATGTTTAAATGTTTAAATGTTTGAATGTTTAAATGTTTGAATGTTTAAATGATTAAATGTTTAAATGTTTAAATGTTTGAATGTTTAAATGTTTAAATGTTTAAATGTTTAAATGTTTAAATGTTTAAATGTTTAAATGTTTAAATGTTTAAATGTTTAAATGTTCAAATGTTTAAATGTTTGAATGTTTAAATGTTTAAAGTTTAAATGTTTAATGTTTAAATGTTTAAATGTTTAAATGTTTAAATGTTTAAATGTTTAAATGTTTAAATGTTTAAATGTTTAAATGTTTAATGTTTAAATGTTTAAATGTTTAAATGTTTAAATGTTTAAATGTTTAAATGTTTAAATGTTTAAATGTTTAAATGTTTAAATGTTTAAAGTTTAAATGTTTAAATGTTTAATGTTTAAATGTTTAAATGTTTAATGTTTAAATGTTTAAATGTTTAAATGTTTAAATGTTTAAATGTTTAATTTTAAATGTTTAAATGTTTAAATGTTTAAATGTTTAAATGTTCAAATGTTTAAATGTTGAATGTTTAAATGTTTGAATGTTGGATGTTTAAATGTTAAATGTTAATGTTTAAATGTTTAAATGTTTAAATGTTCGAATGTTAAAATGTTTGAATTTTAAATGTTTAAATGTTTGAATGTTCAAATGTTTAATGTTTAAATGTTTGAATGTTTAAATGTTCAAATGTTAAATGTTTAAATGTTTAAATGTTTAAATGTTTAAATGTTAAAATGTTCAAATGTTCAAATGTTCAAATGTTTAAATGTTCAATGTTCAAGTGTTTAAATGTTTAAATGTTTAAATGTTTAAATGTTCGAATGTTTAAATGTTTAAATGTTGAATGTTTAAATGTTTAATGTTTAAATGTTAAATGTTTAAATGTTGATATGTTAAAATGTTCAAATGTTTAAATGTTTAAAGTTTAAATGTTTAAATGTTCAAATGTTTAAATGTTTAATGTTTAAATGTTTAAATGTTCAAATGTTTAAATGTTGTCACGTGGTAATTTGAAACCACCAAATATTTTTAAATGAGCCAATGAAATGTAATAGAACTATAAAATTGGAAAGAAGGTTAGACCTATCCAAAGAGTAAATCAACTCAAATCAAGTATTATTAGCGAGTAGGAGTAATAGCATTATCAACAACGATAAGAAAACATGTATTATTGTGATTTAATAATTATGAGAACCCATTGGTAAGATCAAAAATTATAAAGCGGCATAATTATTATTGGCGGATTATATAAAAAAAAAAATAAAATAAAATGCATGAAATTGAGGTTAGAGTTACTTGTTTACGTTTTGAAAAGAATTAGTCGATCTTGGATAAATCGATAATTATTAGAACCAATACTGAACGAATCAGCTGATTATTCGATCAACCCATATGACCGGTTGAATCATATAAAATTCATCATAAAGGATATATTATGTATACTAAAGGAAGTCGATGTGTAGAATTACAAACAACTATTATTTCTGTATAAATATTTATTATAATCCAGAAAAGCATGATAAATCAAGAGTATAAAAAACTCATATAAAAACAAAATGTATTATCTATTAAAATCGTATGTTACGATTTATTTATGAATTCAATTTAAGATAAATACTCCATATATTTGTATAAAAACTTCTTTTATTTATTTTTTCTATTATAAAGCCGAGGAAGCCCTGATTCCCAGGCAACCAATTGTATTGAGTCTATAAATTGAAGGCCAATCAGAGAGTAGCTTACAGAATTATTCTAGGAAGAGGCAAATTTTTCTGAAAACCTCTTTCTTCTGGCTTAAGATCCCAACCCGAGAGGATGCACAGGAGTTTAGGGTTTTTCTCATTCCTTTTAAAATTTTTAATGAACTATTAAGCCAAACCCTTTTTAAATGTAATGTATGTTTGTTGAATGTTAATTGTTTGTGAACTCAGTGCTGTCAAGGAGTTCGTAATTGTAAAGATTCCCATAAAAATAGCTTTAATTCGAAAGAAACTTATAAAAATCTGGATCACGCGTTAGCCCAGCAGTGACGAAAAGGAGCCTACCCAATTAATTATTGGAAATAATTAATTCAATCCACGAGAACATCTAGAACTTCAGTCAGTGAGTGATAAGTCAAACTAAATGAGCTCATTTTTTCTACGTTCAGTGGGGTAATAATTAATAAAAAAGCGCTATTCCTATTAATTTGAATTAAAATTAAGAGTCACCACGTGTTGAACAATATCACATAGTTCATAAGAACATTTTATAAATTTATTTAATATATGTAGGAAGCTTACTTCCATGCACAGCCCGAATTCATTAAATCCCTGAGATCTCATGTTTGAATATTAATTTATTAATTATAAATTTGTTTGTTGAACCAAGTATAGTATATCAAACCTATAGACCGAACGGGTTTTTATTTGCAGAATTTCGTATTGATTGGAAGTCTAAATATCAGCATTAAATATAATATATTTATAATTTGAAACATACTATTGTGAATATTAGCGAAACCTGTGATAATTACTCAGATTCTAGAAAACATTTATTTAAGTAAATTATAGTTATATCGAATATTTTATGCATTCAATTTAAGATAAATACTCCATATATTTGTATAAAAACTTCTTTTATTTATTTTTTCTATTATAAAGCCGAGGAAGCCCTGATTCCCAGGCAACCAATTGTATTGAGTCTATAAATTGAAGGCCAATCAGAGAGTAGCTTACAGAATTATTCTAGGAAGAGGCAAATTTTTCTGAAAACCTCTTTCTTCTGGCTTAAGATCCCAACCCGAGAGGATGCACAGGAGTTTAGGGTTTTTCTCATTCCTTTTAAAAATTTTTAATGAACTATTAAGCCAAACCCTTTTTAAATGTAATGTATGTTGTTGAATGTTAATTGTTTGTGAACTCAGTGCTGTCAAGGAGTTCGTAATTGTAAAGATTCCCATAAAAATAGCTTTAATTCGAAAGAAACTTATAAAAATCTGGATCACGCGTTAGCCCAGCAGTGACGAAAAGGAGCCTACCCAATTAATTATTGGAAATAATTAATTCAATCCACGAGAACATCTAGAACTTCAGTCAGTGAGTGATAAGTCAAACTAAATGAGCTCATTTTTTCTACGTTCAGTGGGGTAATAATTAATAAAAAAGCGCTATTCCTATTAATTTGAATTAAAATTAAGAGTCACCACGTGTTGAACAATATCACATAGTTCATAAGAACATTTTATAAATTATTTAATATGTAGGAAGCTTACTTCCATGCACAGCCCGAATTCATTAAATCCCTGAGATCTCATGTTTGAATATTAATTTATTAATTATAAATTTGTTTGTTGAACCAAGTATAGTATATCAACCTATAGACCGAACGGGTTTTTATTTGCAGAATTCGTATTGATTGGAAGTCTAAATATCAGCATTAAATATAATATATTTATAAATTTGAAACATACTATTGTGAATATTAGCGAAACCTGTGATAATTACTCAGATTCTAGAAAACATTTATTTAGTAATTATAGTTATATCGAATATTTTATGCATATCTGTTTTATGGGAATATATTTTGTGTTTTATGTCAGCATACAAACTTATAGAATTTTTTATTATATCCTAACTCATCTTGTGTTATATAGTTTGAGCTGTTTTGATACCAACAAATATTTAGCAGCACTTAAAATCATAGAATCGAATAATATTAACCTTATTCAGAGCACTCAATATTTATCATCCTTTGATGATATTCATTTTATCAGCCAGAACCAGTATATTAAGAAATTATATTAATAAGGTTCCAGTTATATCATCTAAGGATCCAGAGAGCTTCAAGAACTGGCGTTGTAAGTTCTAAGGAATTTTGAAAGGGTATATTGGTGAATACTTGTATTCACGACGAGCGTTTTAAGAATCAACTAGAAACAACTATAGTTGGTCCTGATTATTCTCTAAATGTTTAAATGTTTAAATGTTTAAATGTTTAAATGTTTAAATGTTTAATGTTAAATGTTTAAATGTTTAAATGTTTAAATGTTTAAATGTTTAAATGTTTAAATGTTTAAATGTTTAAATGTTTAAATGTTTAAATGTTTAAATGTTAAATGTTAAATGTTTAAATGTTTAAATGTTTAAATGTTTAAATGTTTAAATGTTTAACTGTTTAAATGTTTAAATGTTTAAATGTTAAATGTTTAAATGTTTAATGTTTAAATGTTTAAATGTTTAAATGTTTAAATGTTTAAATGTTTAAATGTTTAAATGTTAAATGTTTAAATGTTTAAATGTTTAAATGTTTAAATGTTTAATGTTTAAATGTTTAAATGTTTAAATGTTTGAATGTTTAAATGTTTAAATGTTTAAATGTTTAATGTTAA
>NW_024094650.1:0-9132 GCF_014356525.2 Nilaparvata lugens
TGTATGCATCAATCGACGAAATGATTAGTATTGCAAATTCGGACCAATGTTGTTGCCAAGTCTTTATCTAAATTTGACTTGTAACTTCATCATTAAGGATATTTCTGTTTGTGCATTGAATTATTGCGTTCTCTAATAAAATATTGTTTCTCTTCCAGGATAAAAACGAATGGATCATTGACCAAAGACAAGAGACTGAATCACCCAGCTCTCCGCATTTCAACAGATTTCTCTTTTGAAAGGTAATTTTTTTCATTCAATCATCTTGGGTAGCCAATTTGCCAACTCTATTATACAAAGCAATTTAAAGTATAAAGAGTACAAAAGAACCATCAGATACCACCATTAATTTTAATATCAAACCAATAATTTGAATACTGTATAATAAGTTAATAGTCAAATAAGGGTAATACACAGACTTCTTTGTTAGAATTTCTCATATAGAAAATCATTCACTTTATTGAAATGAACTTCCTCACAATTACTAATGATATGACTAATTGGGACGGAGCTGCTAGAAAGAATATACAATAGCTAGAATGTAGTGGAAAATTACTACAAGTTTTGATCTGTATCTTAAAGCCTAGCATGAGTTTCTGAACCTATTACAGAATGATGCGCGTTACGTTGTACGAAGTAAAAGGGTAAAAAAAGTAAATTCTTAAGGCTTTTGTTGGTGGGGAGTCCCCCTTACGGGAAGGTCCCACCGCCTGAATATATAATTTAAGCCGTCAATGGGCCTTACGACTGTCATACTTCAGCCGGGACCGACAAAAAAAGGTTAATCACTCTTGATCCTTCTATTTTAAACAGAAAAAACCGACGCGCGTATAGATAAATACTGTTGAGATGAATGTCTACATTGATCTCTTGTAGATTTAATCCTACATCTGCATTAAAACCATAGATTTCAATGAATTGAAGAGAATCGTTTCAGGATTTCTTTCCACACTCATTTTAACATTTTACTATTTGAAATTCTTTAAAATCTTTACTAAGTTCCATACTAATCTATACTTGTTCATATTATAATTTAATTGTCATGTTTTGGTTTGTTGCAGCCTGGATAGTTCGAGTTTGACAAGTGACAATGAAAGTAACACAGGGATCAGAATGGCGGCCAATCCCTCACTATCCCCCCACCACCGGTTCATACTACGAGAATGTCACTCTGTCTCTATCGCACCCGGGCAGTCCACGCACGCGCATCAAGACTATCTTGCCAAATATGGAAAATAATAGGTAAAAATAGAGTAAATACTTGGAATCCAATAACATTGTACATGGGAAACTACAGTGTACTTTTAGTAACAAATCTCGTCATCCCAGTTGAAGTTATCATTGGTTTCAAGTCATTACTTCATAAAGAATACAAGAATCCGATGTCAATTTATAATTACCGAGAATCTCATTTCAAAAATTGAGGATGTTACCACATCAAATCTCATTCTAAAGTAACTAATCCAGGACCATACCCTAGAAATTGGTCACTTTCCAAATAAGCAAAATGATAGGTTAAAATTGCCATAGCTAGCTAGTATTGAACAGAACTAAATGAAATTAATTTATAATAATGAATTCTTCTTTTTATATGATTAGTTTATTGGATATTTGAATCCATGTAGCCACGAAGGCACACGAAGTTTGGCAACATAGTTCACATTGATATTACATTAAATTTTCATTTATTATTCATAAATTCATAGATACTATCATTCTTGTATTGTAACATTGGTATTAAATTTGTGTAATCATTAGAGAGTATTATCACTTGCTTCAACCGGTTTCAATTTGAGCATCAGAGTAAATAATTTTTAAAAAGAAAGGATATTGATATAGCCACATAGTACCCTTTCTCAAAACTTTTTCATATAAACACCACTAGTTTCGGCTGTAAAGCTATTTTCAAGTGTCCTTTCTTCAAAATACTTATATTAGAAAGGATATTGATAACGTGAATTTTTAAACATTGTGTCGAAATAACGATAATCGACGTACCGACTATAAAGCTTCAATCAATTAAAATGAGTTTCCAATCCACCCAACTTCACGAAATTAAATCAATCCGTACTTTCAAAACTTATTCTTTCTAGGAAATAACGTACAAAAATCTGCTCAAACAAAGATAGTTATTTGTGCAACTAGTGCGCAATGTAACAGTTTGCTGCACCGAAAGAAAACGTTTACGCCGCCCGAGCCGTAGGCGAGGGCGGAATGGTTTCTTGAGTGCAGCAGAGGAACTTTGCGCACGTATTTCACATTAAGTTTTTCCTACAGTTACCATTGAATATGAAAAGTGGGTAATTATGGGTAAAATTGCTGAAATGCATCAATGTTTTTCTGTGTAATTTTATTATTGATAAAAACCTTAATTTATTGTCAAATTGAATAAAAATGTTGTCCTTGGTTATAATATATAATAGTAGGTAATAATTAGCGCGTTGTGCTTGGTTGCACCTCTGCTCACTATAGCAGCCACAGCAGTCACTGTTACCAACTTCATTTTGATTTTGCTGCACTGTTGCTCCATATAACCTACTAAGTATTTTGCGATGCCATGTTGCAAATCTGGAGTGCAGAAAAATTTTTCCCGCACTAGAGCGGAAAAGTGATTCTTTGCGTTCTGTAATCAGTGCAGCAATGGCCACTTTTCAACGTAACTGTAGGAAAAATACATTTTTAGGAAAAATACATTTTCCTACAGTTACGTTGAAAAGTGTCCATTGCTGCACTGATTACAGAACGCAAAGAATCACTTTTCCGCTCTAGTGCGGAAAAATTTTTCTGCACTCCAGATTTGCAACATGGCAACGCAAAATACTTGGTAGGTTATATGGAGCAACAGTGCAGCAAAATCAAAATGAAGTTGGTAACAGTGACTGCTGTGGCTGCTATAGTGAGCAGAGGTGCACCAAGCACAACGCGCTAATTATTATTCATTATATATTATAACCAAGGACAACGAGAACTTTAGGATTTTAGGATTAAGGTTTTTATCAATAATAAATTACACAGAAAAACATTTGATGCATTTCAGGCAATTTACCCATAATTACCCACTTTTCATATTCAATGGTAACTGTAGGAAAAACTTAATGTGAAATACGTGCGCAAAGTTCCTCTGCTGCACTCAAGAAACCATTCCGCCCTCGCCTACGGCTCGGGCGTAAACGTTTCTTTCGGTGCAGCAAACTGTCACTTTGCGCACTAGTTGCACAATAACTATTTTAGCCATGTCTTAAATAGATGTTGTTGAGTTTAAAATTGATAGGTTTTTATTTGCTGTGCTAGGTCTGTCTTAACAGACTTATTGCACAAAAACAACTCTACAAAATACATATTCAGGAATAACAGACAAAATATACTTAATAGCATCTTGAAAACAATAGTAAGAGAGAGCTAGCAGCGCTAATAAGGAGTAGCTTGATTCAAGATTTTTTAACCGCTTCATTAACATAACCTCAATTTTTTGATGGCCTCTGATCCATTCCGACTGCTGCGATAACATATTTAAATTTATGTAATCATTAGGGAGTATAATCACTCGTTTCAACCGGGTTTGAATTTGAGCATCAGAGTAAATAGTTTTGAAAAATTGAAGGGTATTGTATTAACACTCTTTTTTCTATGTATTTCATACGACATGCAGTCAAATATTAAGTAAATAATAAATTCTTCTAATTACCAACTTTAGTTCTTGAAAGAATTTGATTGATTGCTTAAATATTATTGACTGCTGTGTGAAATACATAGAAAAAAGTGTCTAATTTTATGCCTATAGATGATTGTTCAGAATAACAACATCTGTTGGTTAATTACAGTGTTGCCAGACTTTAACCTTCCGGTAGTCGCGCCCTACTCAATCACACGAGCAGTCGCGTGTTGTATTTTTTTACAACATCCAATTTTTCAAGTCTTATGTACTCTGTTTACTGTCAAAACATATTAATTAATTGTATAATTAATTTTTCATCTTCTTGGTTATTTTACGCCTATGAACACTTGGATGATAACCATTTCATAGCCCATAAGGTACATCAAGCAAAGCCATCAATTCTGTGTTATTGGTTCGTTTACAGTTCCCGTATACAGTCTTCCCTATCTTATGCACTGTCGCGACTAAATGGCACCTAAAGACTGAACCATTGCTCGGTTGATACTGCAACTCAGTGGAGTGATGGGGGAAACGTTTTGGATGCATAGATGACTCATTCACTGACACCTCCCCATTCAATAGTTTGTGCAGCAAAAAAACTGATACTGTTGTACTTTTTACAACAGCGCGACTGCCGGAAGGTTAACACCGTTAAAATCTTTTGTATATTTTATTTGACAGGTGCGAGTACAGTTTGGAGTTGATTGAGAACAGACTACCATGCTAAGTGAATTCAGCAGACCTGACAACCACACCCACAAATTTCCCAATGGTGATTCAGAGAGGGAGATGAAAGTTCCTACAAATGACATTCGAGAGAATGGCTTCCACAAGAGTGCAAATGGTGATGCATCGCCTGAATTCACCAGTAACGGTCACCAAAGTCCTCAAGACATGAATGATATTGATGCCAGTAATAAACCAAAGTCGAGAACAGAAAAACTTGCCGAATCCAAGTATCAGTTTCTAGGATTTGATCCGAGGAAAGACGACGAGTTACCAAAGTCAAACAAACTTGCAACTAGGAGGAATTTCTCCAGCAGTGCGTCTTCGCTAGTCACTAGCTCATCTGATTGTCCGCCGGTGCAAAAATTGATAACTGACTCGGTGAGAATTGTCGATACTCAGTCCAAGTCGGACGGATCAAATCGTGTGAAGAGCTTGGATTCTCGTCCTTCCTGGACCAATCCCACGTTGGACATTGGCATTTATTCCACTCTCCCCAGAAGAAATGGAGAATACACAGCTGAGCAGTTACTGTCTCAGCTGGACGCCATTGTCAAATCGACGGAGAAGAGTCCAGTTGTGCTGGAAAGAGGTAAATTCATCCTACCTCTGCCTGAGTCTGAGAAGAAATCTGAATGCAGAAACGATTTGCTCGCCAGTTTGACGCAGTTGAAGGCGAAAATCACAGACATAGAACAGCAGCAAGAGGAACTCATGAGAGAGGTAGGTTCTCATTCTCATTCACACAGTAAATATACTTTTCCTCCACCTCCTGTCTAAAGTGCTTACTTTACTCTCTGGAACATAATACTAAAGTGTCAC
Source organism: Nilaparvata lugens (assembly GCF_014356525.2). NCBI lineage: Eukaryota > Metazoa > Arthropoda > Insecta > Hemiptera > Delphacidae > Nilaparvata > Nilaparvata lugens. Next base: position 5,204 of record NW_024094650.1, read on the forward strand.
TTTTTCGCTCTCGGGAGGAAAAAACAGGAAAACTCCCTAGAACGTAAAAGTAACTCCATTTCAATACATGGGAAGAATCTCTATTTTAAAAACGTACATTTGAAATAGGTTAGAAGGTCCAAGTTCAAATGAGGAAGACCAACTAAATTCAATAGGCTACCTCAACCAGACATTTGATCAATATATGAAATTTATGTTTGTATGCTAAAATTATTACAAACTTCATATTACTATACTAAAAAAATGTATACAATTTTTTTTTTATTCCATGCTATTCAGAATACCAACCAACGAATATTCCTCATTAACTAATCAAATTTGAAACGGGAACTTCATCATAGTATTGTAGTTGTGGCGGCCATTGTTGTTACAACTTTGGCGACAGATAGCGCATAGCGCTGTCGGCGGAGAACTGTGATTACAAGCCAGCCCAGCTGTTTACTTTTTAGATTATGTTGTAACACATTTTTTGGCCACGTACTTTTTTAAAAATTATTTTATTTGCAGTTTTTATAGAAATGTAGGTGGAGGAAAAATGTTGTTTATATCACGAGTGAAAAAATTTTTTTTTCAGGGAAATTGTTGCCCTCGGCTTCGCCTCGGGCTTCAAACTTTTCCCTCAAGGAGAAAAAAACAGTACTTTTTACTCTAGATATACAATAACTATTTTTTTTGAAATGTAATGTTCATAATCTCAGTATATTGGTATATTTATTACTTGTCTGAAGTGTAATTTACAAATCCTGTAACAAATATTGGCTACAATATTATATTGTTCAACAGAACAATGACCTGCTCGTGTTCAAATTCTTAAAGCATTGTTAGTTTTGGTACAGCAGATTGTTAACCCTTGAACGCCCAAGTTTTTTCAATTTTTTGTTCTCATTTTTTCTCAAAAACAACTTCTGAAATATAATTCTATTTTTATTCACTTATTTCAGTAAATATATTTATATCAGCACGAATTGAAGCATTCAATAAAATTTTTTTTCATCCATTTATTGAACAAAAGTTTATAAATGTTCTTATTTTCATTTAAAAATGGTACTATAATTCTATTTTATAATCTGGCTTGTGTGTTTCAGGCAGAAATAGAGCAGGCACTTCTGGGAGGAGAATGGCGGGCGCAGAATGAGAAGCTGTCGGCTGATGAGAACAAGCTGGCTGCTCTGCGAGAGAAGGTGCACAACTGCGACAAGGAGATGGAGATCTGCGCCGCCAAGCAGGCCGAACGGCAGGCTCACAGTCGCAAAGTACTCGAACAGCAACAGGCCATCTTGAATACGTAAGTTCAACTATTTATTCATTTTTTTTCATATATACAGAGTGAGTCATACATATATGTATGGGAACCCTTTACCTTTCGACGTACAACTGAATTTTAACCCCTCATAAGGGGTGACTTAGTGTTTGTAACTCGAATATTCTAATGTAACACCCATTGTGTGGTACAAAATTTTAAGGTTTTTCAAAACAAGAAAGAGGCATCAATAAAAATTTTCTATGATACTTTTATACAAAATGGTGGCTGATTGAAGTTTTAGTTTTTAAAGAAATGAGGGGTTGTAACTCAAATATTTTGAATGTAAACACCCATTGTGTGATACATCATTTTAAGGCCTTTTAAAAACGATAAAGATGACATCAATAAAAATGTTCTATGATACTTTTATCCAAAATGGCGGCTGATTGAAGTTTTAGTTTTTAAAGAAATAATTGATGAAGTTCAATCAGCTTCCATTGTGGATAAACGTATCATAGAACATTTTATTGATGCCATCTTTCTTGTTTTTAAAAAAGCCTTTAAAATGTTGTACCACACAATGGTGTTTACATTTAGAATATTCGAGTTACACCCCTAAGTTCACCCCCTTATGAGGGTTAAAATTCAGTTGTACGTCGAAAGGTTACCTATTTGACCATACTCACCCAGAAAGTTACAGTATTATATCTACAACAGTCTCCAATTTATTGAAGGTTCCCATACATATGTCTCACTTTGTATATTATTTGTTATGTATTTATGTATTTATTTATATATTTATTCATCAATTTATGTATTTGTTCATTCCATATGTACGATTATAACTTTTGAAATGTCACAAGCTTATGCTCAAAATTCTTCCTATTTGCAATTCGTACAACATTCCAAATCTATGTATAATAATGAATGTTTTAATTTAAAAATTGAATTTCATCTGCGAACTCTCTCATTAATCACTGTCCAATTATCACATTATAACCTGAATTGTTTATTCACAATATTAACGTTATAATTTAGAAAAAAGTGGCGATTGTGATAATCTTTCCATCTGATAAAAATATTCTCAACTATTTAAAAAAAAATCAATCGAGAATATTATAATTTCTTCAGCATTATTCAGTTCATTTATCATTTTTTTCAGTCACTTATTAAATTTGTTTTTCAAATGTGAGAATATTGATACTGATGAGCACGCATCATAAAAAATATTGAAACCCTACCTTATAGAAATAGACACGGCCAGACATTAGTGTAATGCATGCAATGAATAATCCACTTGCCAGCTGATTGATTATGAATATTCTATAGTCTGACTAATCCTATCTTCATAGTAGATGATATATATATAGTGATATCAGAGTATGGAGGAATTCCTTTTCTTTTCATATTATCCTTAAAATGCAAAATTTCAAAAAACCTTGTATATACATCGACGAGCAGTTGAAAAGGGAATATTCCTGCCAATTTCATCGATTCTATCAACGCGTTTGGCCGTAATCGCGTTACATACAGACAGACAAAATAAATCCGAGTTGAAACATAGACCCACTAAGTTCGGTCAATTATGTTCATAGTCCAGATGGGGATTTTTTGATAATTAATTCTGATGCTCCCTTTGTTCTATCGATTTAATCAATGTTTACTCACAAGCAATTAGAAACTTACTTAAACCATTCTGTATTCACATGTTTTCTCTTCTATTATTTCACTCTACTTCTTATTGCCGTACTTACTATTGCACTTATTTCACTCATTTATGATAATTCATCTATCTATATTATAAAAACATGAGTTTGTACTGGTTAATCTAGATGTAACTCAACACTATGTTTGGTATATCCAATGATGAAAAAACTATTGTTAATCTTCTTTCAACATCTATATCAAATGACATTATATTATTATCTACTGTACCAGGAAATTTTAAAATCAAAGACATAAAATAATCTGAGCTTTTATATTAAGTGTTAGAATAGAATATAAAAAACGTTTATTGAATAAATAAGTTACCTTAAACGAACCTCAAAGAGGCTGCTTGACGACAAGGTACCATAAATACAAAACATGTAAATTTAAATATATACATATATCAGTGAACTATATTTTTACTTAACAGTGTATTACACTGTTAAATTACTTAAAAAATTTACTTGACAGTTAAAATTATCATGATATTAACTAATTAATTGTTGGCTCAGCTCTCAAAAATCTCAAAAGTGTTATAATGTATAGTCAACCTGAACTTACATACAAAAAATAGAACGGAATGAATTACACAATGCAATACATTAAAAATGAATTACATAATGTTACATCTAAAGTGTAAAAATTCAACCAAATTTTTAAATTTCTTTTCAACAGGCGCATATTAACAAACTCAGCACAATTATCGGGTAAATCATTGAAAGTTTTTGGTACAATGTAATTAAGGTGTTTTCGGCTAAATTATTCGAAGTAAATGGTACAACATACCTCTCATTCCTTAAATCACATCGATTAACTTTCATAACTAAATATTTTTGCTGAAGTAATTTTCTAAAATCAAAGTAAACGAAATATACATTTTATATTCAAAACCTGCATCTATTCAAAAGGTTTTCATATGAACTATCTCCATGAGAACTGCTGACCAAACGTAAAGTCTTTCTCTGTACCGAAGATAATC
>NW_024094651.1:0-9239 GCF_014356525.2 Nilaparvata lugens
CTATTGTATATAAGTGTATAAGCCAGTATATATTGTAATCTACATAAATAAAGTACTCAATCAATCAATCAATCCTACACTCATTCAACACATATAAAACGACTCAACCAAATTCAATATTTTTGGTTGAATATTGAAACCTGTTTAAAATTCAACTCAAAGGAACAAAAAGACATATCAACGCAATCCTATTATATTAAGTGAGCAATTTCTGTATTTATATATCTGGTTATTTATGTTTAACGGATCTCGAAAACGACTCTAACGATTTTCACGAAATTTGGAACATAGTAGGTTTATGATTCGATTGTTCTAGCTCCAGATAAATACAGAAATTTCTCGCTTGACCCTACAGATGCACACTTACTTTATGCTAACACAGTAGACACACTGGGGTGTTGAGCACCCCAATCTAATTTTGCATTTTTCTTTGAAATATATGAAAGAAACAATCACTCAGACCATACTTCATCATTTCTTAATCATTTTTGTTCCAAGTGCATTTAGAAATCGAAAGTAAAGCACTGCTTATCAATATTTATACTGATTTTAGAAGTACGTATGTTCCGCTTAAGTGTTGGAGCTCCTAATCCGGTTTGAACGAATGGCTTGATCATTGCTAATGACAAAAACTCACGTCTCTTCAATTTATTGCTTTGAATCTCAAGTTGTAGAGAATCATAGCATTCATTCCAATCTGATCCATCATCCCATACCACATTCGTAGTGACAAGTAAATCTTTTTAATAAAAGTGTTTGATAAAAGTCCTACGTAAAAGACACTCTGGGGTGAGACACCCCAAACAAAGAACAAGATGAGCTGGTGACCTTGTAGAATACTATTACTGACTGGAAGTGGTGGAGAGTAGTTGACAATACTACAAACCTAATTTAGACTGGGCATAAATTCCCATCTGTTTGATATTGTCAACTGCAGAACAGAAAAAAAATCCCTGGGTGTGAAACACCCCAGTTTCTCTTTAGGGTTAATTTAATAGGATAAAAATAACGAGCGAAGCTCGGTGCCCCAATATTATCTTACAAACCACAAAACAATCAAATAGTAGTCAAATCGACACAATCTAAATGAACACAATACAATTAGAATTCTCAACCAAAAACAATAAAACAACAAACAACACGATAGAAACCCATAATAAATCAAATAATCAAGATAAGACAATGCAACTCAAATTAATAATAATATCGAGTGACCTGGCTGGCTCAGGTCTGGTGTCAGAGTTTTCAGGTTGCAACTGATCAATTTCAGGGCCTCTGACATGACCTAACGACTGCTATTTAAACATAACCTAACGCAGTTTTCAAGTTGCAACTGATCAATTTCAGGGCCCCCCTGGCATGACTAACGACTGCTATTTAAACATAACCTAATGCAGTTTTCAGGTTGCAAATGATCAATTTCAGGGCCCCTGACATGATCTAACGACTGCTATTCAAACATAACCTAACGCAGTTTTCAGGTCGCAACTGATCAATTTCAGGGCCTCTGATATGACCTAACTACTGCTATTTAAACATAACCTAACGCAGTTTTCAGGTTGCAAATGATCAATTTCAGGGCCCCTGACATGATCTAACGACTGCTATTCAAACATAACCTAACGCAGTTTTCAGGTCGCAACTGATCAATTTCAAGGCCTTGACATGACCTAACGACTGCTATTTAAACATGACCCAACGCAAATTGAATCAACAAAATGTTGAGAAACAAATCAACATGCAACACAACGTATCTAATCACAACTCATCTTTAAATTAAAATAAAATCCACAACTTAACTAATAGAACACTAGACCGACATGATTTGACAAAATGCAACGTCATTAAAATCAAAACAGTAAACGAAACTTCAATTTACATAATTTGTGAATCAATCTCTCATAATTTGAATCAAAATAACCTCTAGACCGTGTATTCCAAATTAAGGTTTTAGCAGTTTTGGGCGAATGCCTGTTGTTTTTACCTGTATTGTATCTATTGTCTATGAATAAATAAATAAATAAAATATGGTGTTTAACATTTAAATTGTATAAAATGTTGTAAAAGAAGAATGCGAAGGCCATATAATTTTAATCGTTCCAACATATTTATGATACATTCAAGAATAGAAAGAATACATTCAAAGAAGAAAGAGAGAGTATCTATTCAAATTCTTTCTTATCCCTATCTACTTTTCCTTCGTCCTCCATTTTCATTTTTCTCCCTTGTTTCGGATCACAATTGAAGAAATTAAAAGTGAAAAGAAGAATTTCGGTAGACAATTGAAGTAGAAATAGTTTACTCTCTCAGTGACCACAGTATACAATACAAATATCGGGAACCGAGCTTCGCTCTGGAGTACAAAAGCATAAAAAATTTATTACGAAAGAAGAAATTATAATAACATTCATAACATTCATAAAGAAATGTTCTATCTAATCACAGTAAATTTCGATTAATTCCCAGAAGAATGCAAAAATTTCCCTCACAAGGCCCAGTTGCACAAAAGTCTGTTAAATTTTAATCCTGATTAGCTTCATGTGAACCAAATCAGGGAAGACCATCTCAAAAAGAAGGTTCTACTGGAATTAATCAGGATTGAAAATAACCCGCCTTTTTTGCAACCGGCACTAAGTACCTGATTGGATGATTACAAAAGTTCAACAGCTGAGTCATAATTTTGACACAGTCCCACACACATGAACTCGCTCACTCACTTCCATCACCAACATACGACTATTAATTATTATCAGCTGTTTTTCCAAGATGAATAACAATTATCCTTTTAATTTCCTTCAGCGAGTTTTTCCAGGGATAAGACCTAGTGCACTCGAATCTTTATATTATAAACCTACTATGTTCTAAATTTCGTGAGAATCGTTAGAGCCGTTTTCGAGATCCGGTGAAATACAAACATCTAAACATCTAAACAAATAAACAGAAGTTGCTCGTTCAATAGTATAGGATAGCATAAAATGAAAATCTTGTATGTAAATACAAGAATGTCAACAAACGATGTATCCGTTTTCTCCGACAATAATTAGAGTTTATTTTTTTAGAGTTTATTTATTTATTCACAATCACAAATCATAATTGAAATATGATTGATTGATTGAGTACTTTATTTATGTAGATTACAATATATACTGGCTTATGCACTTATATACAATAGCTTACAATACAGCAAAATTATAGATGAATTTACATAATATAGACTAAGAAATAATTATTGAACTGAATATGATATGAAAAAGCAATTTGTAATATAATAACTATAGATAAAATTATATTATTATGCATCTACATAATTGGCGGAGCTTTGGACATATCAATGTCCATGTCTTCGAAAAGAATATTAAAAATATTCTCCCCACTAACTCTCAACCAAAGGCATGATTGGGAGAAGACAACAGGCATAGCCCAAAACTGTCTTCTCCCGAATTTTTACAAATAAAAGTTTCAAAAAAGAATGAGTTAGATTCCACTTTTCACTTCAAAAGTCCAATTTACACTTCAAAACTAATGACTAAACTAAAATTTTTAATTTTGATATTTTAAAACTAATTAACAACAGAAATATTTCACTCGAATCTCTACAAATTGGAATGTTTGAGTAATTTTACAAAATTTTGAGCCAGAAGAGAACACCAACCTTCACTGAATGCTGCACATTCATTCAGTACTAAACGTTCGAAATGAGTCTAACCAAAGCAGTATTATAATTTTAGTGATTGTTTTTACTTTTCCTTGCCCTATTAACATAGGTAAAGGAAGTATTGCTTTCCAAAAAAAATTAAGGTACCCTAATTTCAAGTTTTCTATACGTTTCAAGGTCCCCTGAGTCCAAAAACATGATTTTGGGTGTTGGTCTGTGTGTGTGTGTGTGTGTGTGTGTGTGTGTGTGTGTGTTGTGTGTGTGGTGTGTGTGTGTGTGTGTTGTGGTGGTGTGTGTGTGTGTGTGGTGTGTGTGTGTGTGTGTGTGTGTGGTGTGTGTGTGTGTGTGTGTGTGTGTGTGTGTGTGTTGTTGTGTGTGTGTGTGTATGTCTGTGAACACGATAACTCCATTCCTAATTAACCGAATTTTAAACTTAAGGTCCCTATACCATGAGGACCCGACAATAAAATTCAATGAAATTCAATTCAAGATGGCGGAAAAAATGGCGGATAATTACTAAAAAACCATGTTTTTCACGTTTTTCTCGAAAATGGCTATAACGATTTTCTTCAATTTATATCATGGATAGCTATTTATAAGCCCTATCAACTAGCATAGTCTCATTTCTGGAAAATTTCAGGAGCTCCGTAATATTCTTGAGAAAATGGCGGAAAATGACTAAAAAACCATGTTTTTCACGGTTTTCTCGAAAACGGCTCTAACGATTTTCTTCAAATTTATACCATGGAGAGCTATTTTTAAGCCCTATCAACTGGCATAAGTTTCATTTCTGGGAAAATTTCAGGAGCTTCGTATATTCTTGAAAAAATGGCGGATAATGACTAAAAATCCATGTTTTTCACACCGTTTTCCTCGAAAACTGCTCTAACGATTTACTTCAAATTCATACCATGGATAGATATTCATAAGCACTATCAACTGGCATGACTCTCATTTCTGGGAAAATTCCATGAGCTCCGTAATATTCTTGAGAAAATGGCGGATAATTACTAAAAAACCATGTTTTTCACGTTTTTCTCGAAAATAACTTGACCGATTTTTTTCAAATTCATACCCTGTAAAGTTATTTATCAGCTCTATCAACTAGCATGAGTCTCCGTTCTGGAAAACTGATGGGGGGTCCACCCCATCCTTGAGAAATGGACTTAGTAGCCTCCTTCTCGTGCATGAGGTAGGTAGGTAGCGCAGTTCATAAAAAGAACACATAGTCGAGATATTTCATCTGTAGAACAGCTGTTTTGACGACTTTAAAAAATTACGACTAAAAAAAATAATCGAATTTCACAATTTACATATAGGAAAAAGTACTCTGAAAACAATTATATATCCACATATACAGAAGTCTGATCGTAGTTTCCAATATGAGCAAGGAAAGTTGTGTGAGTGTACCCACTACCTCCGTAAACCAAGCCGTAGTGCATTCGTGTGACGTCAGCACAGGTAGGGCTCCTACACCAATCTACAACCTACACCACTCCTACAGCTAGTGTTTCTATTGGTGTAGGAGCCCTACCTTTGCTGACGTCACAAGAATGCACTACGGCTTTGTTTACGGAGGTAGTGGTGTACCACACCACATTTTTATTTCTACTCAAACCTAACAACGAATAAAAGAAAATACGAGTTTCCCAATTCGTCTCATTCCAAACTACGAAAATAATCCTAAAATTGGTTACATAACATTCAGTTTTTGCCCAATATCATACCGCACTGTTCCGAGAGATATTTCCTCTAATCCTGTTCTGAAATCTCCAAGAAATACAGAACTCCAGGAAGTGGCCCAGTTATGGTCAGATTTCCCTCAGACTGTCAGCATTGTTAGAATGGGAAGCATTGATTTTATACATAAGGGATGCTGACAGATTAAAGTGAATCTTACTCTAGCATCTCTACTCTAGTTACGCTCCAATTATCGTTTCCAGAACGTATCTTGGAAAATATTTCGTAGATACTTCCTGATATGAACGGGAAGGCGTTGGGACATTATTTATGTTTTGAATAATAATTTTGGGAGAAAAACTTGTGTTTGGAAACTTTATATATCATCCAGAAGTTTGAAAATTATGATTGTGTATTCCATGATTCTGTGCATCATTCTTCCATTATAATACTTGGTATCGTCACATTCATCCTTTATCCACTATCTAGTGGAACAGTCGTTCCACCACCAGTCCCCAAACTGATTATTTATGCAAATCAGAAAATCTAGTGTGGCGCACTCACACAACTTTCCTTGCCGTTATGAAAATTGATCACCTGACGTTAATGTTCACGCGCATCACAGGTCTACTTATAAACAAAGATCTGAGCCAGCTGGTGACAGGACAATAACGCTGGAAACATACAAGATCTGCTATCTCTTCATAGTGAATCATTTAATAGAATCAATAGTTGCCAACAGTTTACAATTGGATAATCTCATTTTCTCGAATTTCGAGCTTATTTTCAATTTTAGGTGAAAATGTTATTGAACATTAATTGTAGAGATTCTTATACTCAATCTTTTCCACTCGAAATTTTTTGTTCAAATTGTATCTGAAGCCTGATAATGAGAATCTAAAATCAACTTTGCATAGATGGGGCGGAGCTCCTGAAATTTTTACAGATAAGGGACTTGAGGCAGTTGATAGAGCTTATCAATTACTATTTTAGGTATAAATTTGATCAAAATCGTTGGAGCCGTTTTTGAGAAAATCGCGAAAAACCCTGTTTTGACAACATTTTCGTCATTTTCTCCGCCATCTTGAATTGCATTAGATCGAAATTGTTCGTCTCGGATCCTTATATTGTAAGGACCTTAAGTTCCAAATTTCAAGTCATTTCGTTAATTGGGAGATGAGATATCGTGTACACAGACGCACATACACTCATACACTCACACATATATACAGACCAATACCCAAAAACCACTTTTTTGGACTCAGGGGACCTTGAAACGTATGAAAATTTAGAAATTGGGGTAGCTTAATTTTTTTCGGAAAGCAATACTTCCCTTATCTATGGTAATAGGGCAAGGAAAGTAAAAATTGAATTCACCGACGATATTCTGTCACCAACATCCCTTTCAAATTATTATTCTCACTGATTAATGTGGATGAATCAAATAAACAAATCATTCATTTGATCGAATTCATATGGGGTTGAGTGATAGATGGGACTTGAAAGTCCCAACTGCACCTGATAAAGAATTTTATCATTTTAATTTTCAATGACGTACAGACAAGAATTCAATAGAATATTATAATTTTTGCTTTATCAAGGACTGAGATGTGTATGCATTAAATTTTTCACTTCATTACGATATGCAGACATCATTTCCATTTTAGAGAATGATTTGTTTATTCAAATCTGGAGCACCAGACTGGAGTTTCATAATTAACTAATTTTCAACAGATAATGCAGTTAAAAAATGCTCCAATCGTACTTAAATCTTTCTTACATTTCAAAATAATGAGAGAATGCCAGTAACCAAGAAATAAATACAAATTTAAAATAAAAACTATATGAACTATAATCAAGTTTTTATTATGAATATTGATGTTGTGAAACTTTTTGATAATTGAAGAGTTAGAAGCACATCATCAAAGCTGATGATGTGTGAACACAAGATAGCTTGCTCCTGTAAAATATTAATTTTTATTGAAATGCAGTGGATTTTTGACAACATTTCAAGTATTTTTAATTATTGTATATGAAATATTTTGAGTGGAACTTGGAACATCAAGCTAAACTGTTGGAAATGTTCATTCTCTTGGAATATATCACTTTGATGGATATAAACGTGTTTCAGCAGTAGGTATTTCATGTGTTTTTTCACAATTCAACTCCAATTATCAGTCAACAAATTAATTGACCTAGCGAAGTGAGGTCTAAGATTCAAGTCGACGGTTTGGCATTTCTCTTAATGTTTATATGTTTTTATGTTGCGCATTTACGGCGAAACGCGGTAATAGATTTCCATGAAATTTGACAGGTATGTTCCATTTTAAATTGCGCGTCGACGTATATACAATATTTTTGGAAATTTTGCATTTCAAGGATAATAATATAAAAGGGAAAAGGAGCCTCCTTCATTCCCCAATATTAGAGTAAAAATCAGACTATAGAATTATTCATCATAAATCAGCTGACAAGTGATTACATAGATGTGTGGAGAAGCCAGTCTATTGCTGTATTTCCATAAGATCTATAGTTTCAATCAGGTACTTGTGGATGAGAATACTGCGTGAGGTCTACTGTTCACAGAGCTACTAGTATATACAGATTCTGAAAATTAAGATAATCGACAGTCACCTTCTATAATCGTTTTTACGTCAATCATTTCCTACAAATCATGATATCTTTAACAAATAAATAATATCAAGTGTAAAAGGAATTTGAAGTAGTATTTTGAATGAAATAGTCACACATCTGTCTTCCTTGATTGTCGATATCCACTTCATTTCTTTTCTAATTTGCTATATCCTTCTCCTCCTCAAGTATTCTCACCCTTTTCTATCATTCTTCATCCACTTCTTCTCTCTCTATCCTTCCTTAACTATTCTTTTCCTTCTCTATCATTTTCTATCCACTTCTTCCTGCAGTAATTTCCGTTTTTTGCTCTCCCTTTGGAGATTCCAAACCGCGGTACTTTATTCTGAACAATGTGAGACGTGAAACAAGGACGATAATAAATCGATTCGAACCAAATTGGAGCTGTCAAATGTTGAATACCGTATTAGGACAAGAGATGTCTAGATAGCTTGATACAGATCAAAAGAACGATTCGGAGATTCAGGTTGAATAGGTTAGGGCAAGATTAACGAGGGTAAGGAAGAGTGAGAAGAACTCATTGAGACAGAACTGAGAACTGAAACAGTAGAAGAGGAGTATATGAGGAGAAGGTGGGAGAGAAGAACCTGATACAAGATGCAACAGTGGGAGAAAGGAAATAAATAGAAAGAGAAAATGAGACTGTTCAGATTGCATGGAGAAACAGAAAAATTCACTTAAGAGTGTCAGTATTGTTGATTGATTGAGAGAAAGAAAGATAAATCAACAAAGAACTGACAAAGAGAAAGGGAAAAATACAGAAGAAACGAGGGAGATGAGGAGGAGAATAGGAGGAAGAGCGAGAATGGTTAAGATGATGAGTAGAAGTAAGAGGATGGGAAAGAGGGGGAGAAGTGAAGAAGCAGGGAAGAAAATGAGAAGTAAAAATGTCGAAAGACAAGAAAGATAACAAAGGAGAAAATTCATGAGTTGAAAACAAGAGAGAGCAGGAAATAAAAGAGAGACGAATCAACGGAAGAACTGCTAATGAATGAAAGAGAAATAGTCAGAACAGATCGGAAGTTGACAACAAAAGAGAGCAGAAAGAGAAAGAAAGACAAATCAACGAAAAAACAGACAATCAATGAAAGAGAAATAGACAGAACAGAACAGAAGTTGAAAATAAAAGAGAGCGGGAAGAGAAAGAGAGACAAATCAGCGAAGAAACTGACAATCAATGAAAGAGAAATAGACAGAACAGAACAGAAGTTGAAAACAAAAGAGGGCGGAAAGAGGAAGAAAGAGAGATCAA
>NW_024094652.1:0-9990 GCF_014356525.2 Nilaparvata lugens
AATAGTAATATATAGAAAATTAACTAGCATGTAGAGGGCATATTTAAAAAACCTAATAAAAATAATTGAATGTATCCAGGAAATAGGAGGTTACCAAGCGCATGAATACTGAAAAATTTGCATGCACCAATCACTAATGGCGGTTAATAGGCGGCAATAGTATGCTGATTCAAAATATATATATATATTCTTACAAATGATTAGAATTTGTATAAATTGTTATATAGTCTATGTTATGGATATGGCCTGAAGGCAAAGAAATTATTAAACATACAACATAAGTAAGATTTAATATTTTAGTACGGTCTATTTGAACCTTTAATGGCGGAGGACTAGGATATTCAAATTTTATGTAAATTGGAAGTCGGAAATGAGAATTGTAAAATTGAAGAAAGGAGAACCAACACTCGCCTGCCAAATGCCACCATGAGAGGTCCCTAAATATATAGAGCGTAATACCTTGCTATAACTTGTAAAAAGCTAAAGTTAGATTGAATTATTAAATTTCTTATAAGACTTTGTGATGCTCTTATAAAGCAGAAGTCATTTTCATTCTAAATAATTTTTGTAACCCCTTGGAAGAGACGACTCCGGCTACCATAGTCCAGGACCACCAGGAGCTGGATCGACATCAGCAGCTCATAAGAAGATTTGGACACATGAGTGAGAAATATTGAATTAGTGATGGCGCCCTCAGTGCTTCGAAATTGCCTAATAATCAAAGCTAGCTCGTCGAAAGGGTTCTCTTATAAATTGAGAATTTAATAAAAAATACTTGCACAAGTAAATATAGTATTAAAGGTATTTTATTAAAGGAATAATGAGTCAGTACATTTCAGAAAATTCTAATAAATCAATTAGTATAAAATCTAGGCTATTAAAACATATTCATATGATCTTCAATTTTGCAATAATTTGCGATAATTTGTTGTAGCTCTGATTCACTAGATGAATTGCTCTACTTATTCTATCAGGTGCCGAATCTTGCACCCTGAGATAAAATATATATTCATTACAAAGAAATCTATTGATACTAGAGAATTTAATATATATTTGGATTATTGGTTGCCAATTTATCAAGTTGATTTAAGGAACCTATTTTAATAGAATTGTCCAAGTCGACAAGTATTAGCAAGCTTATATCGCAGCTATATACAAAAGGATGCATATGATCAAAAAATAAAAGCACATGGTAACATTTCGTGCTATAAATTTAGAGAATAATATTTAGCCTGTGATAGTTTACTGATTTCAATTATTGTTCTATTTTTATATTATATATTTTTATCACTCTCTATATTTTTGCCCTGATCTATTTTTTGCAATATTTGTTAATATATGTATCAAATTGTTTATGGTGTGCAATTTATTTTAATTCCTCAACACTATAGGATAAGTACCATATGTATATATATATTTTTTTTTTTTCAATGAATTACAAGAATTATAGGGGAAGCTCATACCTGGGCCTATAAAGAGTTTTTATGAGACTGTATCCTATAAAAAACCACGACCTAATTTTTATAATTATATCAAATATTTCACGCTCTACCGACTGATGCCAGCAGGAGGCTAATCGTTATTAAATATAAAAAAAATAACGTGACAGCGTAAATACCAAAATCTTTTAATGTTGAAAGGCGATGCAGGAAAAACTCATTTGTGTTAATTAACACTGCGAACGGGAATAACGGATTGTCGTGTCTTCTTTTTCACCTTTCGAAAGCTAAAGCACAAGTAGATGTTTGTAATTTCTGTTTTCACAGATTTACATCAGACAAAAGAGTAAACCGGATGGAAAGAAAATTTGATGAGACATCTAGAGCTTCGTTCAAAGTTCCAGTCTCAGAGAACTTCATACCCAAAACGAGGTGAGACAATCAAATTAAAAAACTCGGCTCGACTTTGAAGAAAAAAGTATACAATCTACGCGGATTTGGAAACATTTGTTGTGAATATGAATGGTAATGAATCTGAGGATGTACCTATCACCAGAAGTTACACCAAGAAAACGGCGTGTCATATTCCGTGTGGGTATTGTTTTGTTGTAATTGATGTGAATGGAGATACGCGTACGGCCCAGTACTCTATAGATCGAGTAATATCAATGAAAAGATCATGGAGAAATTTCTCAAGGAAATAAGAACTGGGGATTTATTGAGTGCTGATATAAAATGTGAAATTCCGATGGAACATTTAAGTGAACATCAGCAACGCGAATTTCAAAATGCTGATAAGTGCGGCCTTTGCGATGAAGTTTTTACTGAAACAGACACAAAGGTACGCCATCATGCACATGAAAATGGAAAGTTTTTGTGTGCTGCTAATGTGTCGTGTAATTTAAATACTCGAACTGACGATAAGATTAGCTGTTACTTCCATAATTTAGCGGATTTGACAGTCATTTTTATTCTAAAGCTCTCGGAAATGTAAAAAAGAATTTCCTGTATCGCCAATACATCAGAAAGATTTTTGACATTGACAGTGGGAAAAATCGAGTTTTAGATTTATATAAATTCATGAATGAATCTTTAGAAGTATTAGTGCGCAACTTGGTAGATAGTACAGATATGGAATCGAAGTTCAAACATCTGTTTTCAGTATTTAATGACCCCGATCTCAAACATAGGCAACTCTTGTTGAAAAGGAGTATATCCCTATTCGTACATATCTTGCCCTGAAAATTCGCTGAGACTTCCTCCCTCCGATAGAATGTTTTTATAATGATCTTAACGATACACCCCTCTCCCCCAAAGAATATGAGCATGCACAAAGAGTGTTCTCAACATTCAAGTTGAAATCTCTCGGCGAGTATCATGATTTCTATCTGTGAGAGACGTCATGCTATCAGTTGAGGTTTTCGAATTATGAGGTCAACGCTTTTTAGGTCATATGGCCTCGATGTGACTCATTTTCTTTCGCTTGCTCATCACACTTGTTGTATGTTAAAGTTCACCTGGGTTGAACTCCAATTGATTAGCGATCCCGATAACATCTATTGTTTGAATCAGGAATGCGCGGTGGTGTTTCGTTTATTGGCAAGCATTATTGCAAAGCCAATAACAACACATCCCTGACACATACGATCCCACAAACCAAGTAACTCTTTGCTTTATATAGATTGTAATTCTTTGCATGCGCACTCTATGAATCAATTCTTACCTTATGGAAAGTTCCTCTCAGAGGAAGAAATCCATGCTCTTGACTTTACAAATTTGAAGAGTGAATCAGAAACTGGTTATGTAATTGAATGTGATCTCAAGTACCCACAGGAGTTACATGATATGCATTCCAATTACCCTCTCACTCCACTTCATCAAATTCCTCCTAGCGAATTGTTCTCCGAGTACCAACCAATGAGAACGGTCAAACTCTGACTAAAAAACTTATGAACACACTTTTTGATCGATAGAGGTACATTGTTCATTACATGAATTTGAAACTGTACCTTCAACTCGGATTGCATTAACAAAGGTACATCGCATCATTAGCTTTTCCCAATCGCCTTGTTGAAGAACTACATTGAGTTCAATACCTGTAATAGCAAGCCACGAAATAAATTTGAAGTCTCTTTTTTAAACAGATGAGTAACTTATGCTTCGAAAATCGATACAGGGAAATCGGCATCATGTAATGTTCAAATTATCACAGACGCCAAGCGTCTAGATAAGTACATTTCAAATCCCCTATGTAAACACTGGCAGATAATAAGTTCGGATGTGATTGTGGTTTTCTCGCAAAAGTTGGAACTAAAATGAATAAGCCAATCTATTCAGGTTTCTGTATCCTGGATTTGAGTAAACTACACATGTATGATTTTTCTATTGTAGTTTGCAAAAAATCATACCATGGCAACGCATCCAGCTTTGTATGACTGATACAGATAGCTTCCTCTTATCGTTGGAGACACCGACGTGTACCAGATAGAGAGAAAATCTAGAATTGTTTGACACTTCAAATTACCCAGCTGAGCACGAATGCTTCTCCAATGAGAGGAATAAAGTTGTAGGAAATTTAAGGATGAGGCCTTCATTTCCTTTAAAATCTTTTCTGGGATTACGCTCGAAATTGTATTCATATCTTGTAATAATGAGAAGGAGGAAACTGTGAATAAGTGTGTAGCAAAAGGTGTGAAGACACATGTGAAAAATAGAAAAACTTAGTTTTGACTTGTATAAGAATGTTTGATTGAACGATGCCAACATATAGAAAAATGTAATATGTTGAGATCCTCAATCATAACATGCATCAAATTGAATGTGCAAAGGTTTGTTTAAGCCCGTTCGATGACACGCGCTTTATTGCAGAGAACGGAATCAATACATTACCATTCGTCACTACAAATAGCAAACTGATGGCACAGATCAGTGTGTGTGTAACGAGGTAGTGACCAACACATCGATTCTGTTTCAAGCGTGTCTTCACACAAAGAAGAAGAATGAGTGATATTAGAGCAAAATTAGCAGCAGAGCTTCACTCTGCTGCCGTGTAAATTACCCCACACGTAGATATGATTGAAGAATGAGAACGATTTATATCAATCAGATCTGATTGAGATGGGTAGCTTATCTAATTCAATGAAGGATATCGTTATATTTTAGTTGTTATTAATTGTTTTACTAAGAACGCTTATTGTATACCTTTAAAGAATAAGACTGCACAAGTGTCTATAATGCACTCGAACCCATTATTTGTAAGAATAACATATGCGTTTTTTCCAGACAGATGGAGGGAAGGAGTTTTTAATAAGCATGTGAAAGATTTGTTAGATAAGTATAATATCAAGCATTATTCTGTTTTTACTGATAAGAAAGCTAGTATCGCTGAGAGATTTAATCGTACAATAAATCAAAAATATATTGATCTTTAACTGAACGTGGGAGTAAAACTGGGTTAATAACTTACAAAATATTGTAGATGATTATAACAATACAGTACACAGTAGCATGGAATGCGACCCAAAGATGTAACTAAAAAACATCGTAACGTGTTTTAGAATCACTAAACTCTGCATTTAATAGATGATTCAATTAAAGTGTTGAAACCAAATATAAGCTAGGTGATATTGTGAGAATTTCTAGAAAGAAACAGATATTTGATAAAAATATCTATGAATGGTCACCCGAATATTTCCGAATTGAGCATACTTCCCACAAGACCTATCACTTACTCATTAGAAGATCTTAGTGGTAGATGATACAGAGTGGTTTTCAAGAAAAAATTAAAAAAACACTTTTGAATGAATCTGCAGAAATGTTTATTTGATAGAAAAAATATGAGACAAGATAAGATGAGTTGCTTGTGAAATGGATTGGATTCCACAACCATCATTCATAAATCGAGAGAACTTATGGAGTAAGATTGTAATAATAATTAGAGTAAATCCATGGTATAATTTTATCGAATCACATTTGTTGAAATAATAGAGTAGATCAGATATATGTAAATAATGTACATTATAATTATCTATCCACATTTGTTGTAATAATTAGAGTAAGATCATATGATGTAAATAATGTACATTATATATTATCTATCCACATCTGTTGTGATAATCATTGTAATATTCTTTACATTGTGTGTGTTTTTAAATAAAAACAACTTGAATTGAATGTTCGCTCTTTCATTTCTCATTTTTGTCATAGAGAAGTGCTAGTAGCATGTGGCACAAGGTGACTTGATTTTGAATGGGTGAGTACATGTATGTGTGTCACCTAGAACGCTTCATTAGCGATGAACCAGACACATGAAACAGTTCTGTTTGTATATTCTCACTTTCTCAACATGAACAAACTCGTCATCGTAAATTTCGATAAGTTAATTGCACAAGAGGAAAAGCCTGTATGGTGTAAGAATGGTACATTGATACCACATAACTCTAGAATTCTCATCGTAGGCCATCTGCATGCGGTAAAACGAATTTATTGTTCAACTTGATTTTTCTCAAAAATGGATTGAGATTAAACATATTTATTTAATACTAAAAGTCAATATCAAGATAAGTACTTGTTTTTAAGAAAAGTCTTTTCAAAAATGAAAGGTATTGAATTTCATGTCAATGATATTCCCGAGAGAATTCCTCACTCGAATAAAATTCCACAATTTCTCTTTTTATATTCGATGATTTACAACTTAGTCACACACCTCAAATAAGAGATTATTTTACTATGGTAGACATCGTAATATTGATACAGCATATTTAATTCAAAGTTATGGTGCAACACAAAACATTTCACCAGAGATAATGCAAATATGATTGTTATATTCAAAATTGATCAATTATCACTCAATTAATACATAGAGACTATGTGGGTGAAGATATTTGCTTCAGAGATTTCAGTAAATTGTGTTCAAATGTGTGGAATTCAAGAAGATACTTTTCTTACTATTATGACCGAATGTGTAGCTAATAGTGGAAAATATAGGCAGGGTCTGGATAACTTTATTGACATTCAGTAGAGAGTGAGTAGCAGTGAAAGAATGAGGATGTCTCGTAGAAGACAAAACGCTAGTGTTGCTCTAATCGATAAGATTAAGAATTGAGGAAAGTTATTAGAGATAAACATAGAAGCATTGTACATTTTGAAAAGCAATCTGACGATTACAGAGAAAAACTTTTAAACCGATTATCACACCTCCAGTAGAAATGGGGAAAACTAAATCTTCTCACCACTCTGATCGGAGTTTTATATCAAAAAAGGAGGAACAAGAAGAAGAAGAAGAAGAAGAAGACGAAGAAAGTATGGAACTGGGAGAAAATCATGATGATGATATTAGTGGAACAATAGAAGTTGCATCACCATCAGCAGCTGAAAAAGATCTAAGCATGAACGAATCAAGTATATTTAATTCAACTAGGCTTGAGAGTGATACAAGCGGCAAAATAAAGAAGATAAAGAATCAAGTGCTTGCACAATATTGTATACATTCATAGTGAAAAATTGGATACTCGATTCCTTATGGAATTTCCTATGATTCTGACCGAAAATTATATTTTATGGGTGAGATGTTTGTTAGCTTTGATAACTACTTCTTTATATTGATAGCGAAAAATTCCGAATTACACATGGACTATTAGAACTGTTATTTGCCCAAAGACCAAATTCATATTTCTTTGATGAAAAATATGTAAATAAATTCAAGAAGATTTTATCAATGACAAAAGTTCATTTGGATAGACGAGGATATGTGAAACGGAACAGTGGTGTAAAATCTCGCTTAATTCAAATGCTGTTTCCTGTTAAAAAAAAAAGTAAGAGAGGTTCTGGGTTATTGAATTTGCAAAAAATACTTCTAGCAATGGAATTACCAATATTATGACAACTATGACGAATTGGTTCAGAGACTTCATTTATTAAAATCATCAAAACTTGCTGGGCACTCGGGTCATGATGTTGAGATGCATCAATTATAGAGGAATTGTGTGAAGGTAAATTATTGTTTAGTTGCAGAATGAGCGTGCACAGATCGGAGGTAAAAGCGAGAGAGTTGCTGCGAAGAAAGACATTGTATGGAATGAACCAGATCTTACCAGTTTAGTGAGAGAATAATACAGGCAATTAATCACAGGTTGTTAGTGAATCTCTGCATTCATATTTGGATTCACAATATCTAATATAGTTGAGAATATTGGATTGAACAAGATCGAAAAGGAAACACATCTTCGTACATTACAACAGTTATCTGACAATATCGATAGGGGACTTAAAGAGAAATCTATCAATTTGGAGATTCTCTTCATGATCTCAAATCACAAACAGAGATACTCAGATTCGCACGCGAATACGATCAAACGATAATAAAGTTGACAAGAATTATTTGGATGAGAAATTGAAAGTTATCTCAGACAAGATTAAGATTTGCAAGTATTAGATAGAAATTATCTAAATACCAGATTGAAACAACTTAGCACAGAACTTTCTTACTAGAGTGAATGAAACTCATTCATTATCGGTTGATAAGGAATATTTGGATAAAACTGTGCAGGCGTTGTGAATAACATTGTTATAACAAAACAAGAGTTTAAAGATCGATTATCGCAATGACTAATACGATAAAGACAAATCTTATGGAGGATTGAACAATTTGTTTCAAAAACGATTTGAATACATTCTAAATACGTTTAGCGAAACTTATGTATTGAAAATGATCTGGGAAAAGTCATAAAAAAGCGTTAGTATCAGCGTTGTCCGTCTACTGATGACATAAACTCAATTGAGTTTCTTGGCATGAAATTGATACCAACCTGACTGGGAAATGCCATTATAATATATTTATAAAAAAATCAACAAGCGCATCTTCCTTCACATTGATTATGTAAATTTGTCACATTATTTATGTAATATTGATCTGACGATATGTCTGTTCTACTGAGTGTTTACTTTGCCCATATTCATAGCCTTTTGCTTTATGGAATCCAGCTGTGGGGCAATGGCTCAACTACTGACATCTTGTTCAATATCAAAGAAAGCAGTAAGAATAATTTGCCACAGGCTCCTCGTACTCCATGCAAATCATTATTTATTGAACTCGGACTATTAACACGGCCATCTTTGTATGTATTGTCATGCTTGATTTCTCAGTGGAGAAAATGAGAATGAGTATGATGTTAACTCTAGGATACACCACATAACACTAGACTAGGAGTTAAAGAAAGAGTAATATTGTTGTGTGACAATAACTAATTTGATTTGATTAAACTTCATATTTATTCATTATTGTGATGACGATCTTTCTTTCTCTCTCTCTTTGGTAGAGAGTTAGGTGTGGAGGATATTTTTATTATTCTTCTCAAAGAATGGACATTGAATGTCCAAAGCTCCGCCAATTTATGTAGATGCATAACAATATGATTATTATCTATAGTTATTATTATTACAAATTGCTTTTTCATATCATATACAGTTCTATAGTATTTCCTAGTCTTATTATGTAAATTTATCTATAATTTTGCTGTCTTTGTAAGCTATTGTATATAAGTGTATAAGTATATATTGTAATTACATAAATAAAGTACTCAATCAATCAATCACTCTTTATCTGTTAATTCATCTCCCTTATCCCTGATAATGAAAATCATTGTATTAGTTTTCGTTGAACCAGTTTTTCCTCAGAATATTTCTATCAATAATAAGAATAGCTTCCTTATAATAAAACTCACCTGGAAACTTGCTTATCGCAAAACAATCTAAAATTTGTGATTATTCCAATACCAATAGCACTCTTATTGAGTAGGCTATAGTATTGATTATAGCTCTGGATTTTGATGATAGGAACTCGAGCAAAAAGCCTGCACTTATAAGTGCAATGGATATATTTTAATAGAGAATTCAAGCTCTTTATAGTTCCCAACTTCCGAGGAACTATTCGAAAAGTTTCTCGATTACAATTTAATTATTCTATTGAAGGATATGGGGCACGGTGAGTTTCATCTTATTACGAGAAGAATATTACGGAGCTCTCTCCAGCATACGACTTGCGTCGTAAAGTCTGTGAATATATTCGCTGAAGCTATAGCGGTTTATGCTACTTTGCAGCAAGAGAGCTTGCATAAAATTACGCGGATAAAATACGAAGTTTAAAAAGGTTGAAACTTTGCTTTTAAGAGTGGTAGAGCTAGTACTGCTTTTGCAAGGATCGGCATTAAACTTTAATTCTCATTACGGTTGTCATTCCCGTGTTGAGCTCTCTACCACAACCTCACTTTACCTGTGCTTCATAACTATATATACCTGTGAACTCACCTATCCAACACAGCATATAATCTATATACAACCATCATCAACCAAAAACCAACACTCACAATTCTCTCCTGAATCAAAAATATATTATCTCAACTGAGTACGTGACATCTATGGAGTTGAATCAATTATTCAATTGTGAAAAAAGGTTTCATGATGAGGGATAATTGAATTTGTAGTTCGAGCGAGTATACGTGGAGTTAGAGATGTGAAGTTGAGAGACAATATTAAATAATTCAAAAAGAACACA
>NW_024094653.1:0-10590 GCF_014356525.2 Nilaparvata lugens
GAACTATTCGAAAAGTTTCTCGATTACAATTTAATTATTCTATTGAAGGATATGGGGCACGGTGAGTTTCATCTTATTACGAGAAGAATATTACGGAGCTCTCTCCAGCATACGACTTGCGTCGTAAAGTCTGTGAATATATTCGCTGAAGCTATAGCGGTTTATGCTACTTTGCAACAAGAGAGCTTGCATAAAATTACGCGGATAAAATACGAAGTTTAAAAAGGTTGAAACTTTGCTTTTAAGAGTGGTAGAGCTAGTACTGCTTTTGCAAGGATCGGCATTAAACTTTAATTCTCATTACGGTTGTCATTCCCGTGTTGAGCTCTCTACCACAACCTCACTTTACCTGTGCTTCATAACTATATATACCTGTGAACTCACCTATCCAACACAGCATATAATCTATATACAACCATCATCAACCAAAAACCAACACTCACAATTCTCTCCTGAATCAAAAATATATTATCTCAACTGAGTACGTGACATCTATGGAGTTGAATCAATTATTCAATTGTGAAAAAAGGTTTCATGATGAGGGATAATTGAATTTGTAGTTCGAGCGAGTATACGTGGAGTTAGAGATGTGAAGTTGAGAGACAATATTAAATAATTCAAAAAGAACACAAAAAAGTCGAGACACATTATATTGAATAATTCAATTCGGGAACAGAAAAGTCGATTCAAATGTCAAAATGGACGACAGTTTAGATGACTTTGGAGATAATCCACAGTGAAACAGGAGAATTAAATGAGACAGTCACTCTTGTTTCTTGGAATGTATGGAGAAAAGAGTGATGTCAAGTTTCATTTCAACTAATCATCATCCCTCTATTGATCCATTCATGAAATCATCAAAAATTGAAACGTTTATACTGTATTATCATTCATCCCCTCATCACAGTATACATACAGTATGGTAACTTGGCTAGTACCCTGACGCTAAAATCCGCCATCTTGTTAGGAAGCGCCGCATTGTAATAGTATTGATGGTAGGTTCCGATCACTTTGATGATCCGGATCAATTGATCTCATTCACTGCCACGAGCCAATCAGAAGACCAGGATTGGAACTTCCCAAAATCACGTGACGTGTTTAGTATTGGCGTCATGTAAAAAGCATTGGTTAGATAGTCGATTGATTACAAGTTTCCTTTCTATACCTATTCTGTGCCCTCATCATCACCTGTGCTTAAAACAGCCTACTTCTGGAGAATTGCCTTTGTGAATCAATAAATGACTTCCTACAAGGATTTTGTTTTCTTGATAAAGATTGAAATTGTTTGAAGCCGTGTCCACAGTGTCCACACTGAACAAATGTTCGACATACATGTTCAGCAAATATGTTTGTTGAGGAACTCAGGAACTAACATTTGAAAAAGTTTGGACAATCATTGTTTGTCAAACAAAAAATTACTGTTTTTCCAAAAATTTTCAGTGTTGACAGCGGCCGTAAAACATAAAACCTGTTCTTCCCACTTACAAATATTTTGTTTGGTGACGCGTCCACACTGGCCACGTGCAAACATTGTTTGTCAAACATAATAAAATTTGCCCAAATTTTTTCAACAAACATGTTGGTCAAACATTTGTTCAGTGTGGACACGGCTTTAGAATTGAGTTTGGATAATTTCTCTGGAATCACGTCCTCTTGTAAATTCTTCTTTCCATGTCTAGATTCATGTCTTGTGGTCTCAGAAATGAGAGATCAGGAAATTGATGTATTTTTATCAGGATGAAGTGGTATTATTCATGTATTGTAATATTTCTTCAAAACGATAACGGTTGTGACAATATTATTTGTCACATTCATTTTCATCGGTGATATGTTTGGTGTCATATTATAACATAATCAATCAAAGAGATTCAAATAAAATTTCTAAAATCAACATCAGTAAAACGTTCAAGTATCATACATTTTTTGTGGTATAATTATTGAGAAACCAAATCTATCTCTGTTGTGCAGTATAATTATCGAGTATATTCACAGAAGTAATCAGTGAATCAAAACCAATGCCACTCAGTTCATTCAAACAAATCCGGGGTTGCAAACTTATTTACTATTGGGTTTGGGAGCATTTTGTATGAGGGAAAGGGACAATGCGACGCGACTACTCGAGTTTTTAAGGGTGTTCGTTCGTATTCCACTTGACTAACTTCAATTACAGACGGCATGGCCCGCTACAGAGCAGAGGCTGTGTCATTAGGCGGGCGGAAAGGCACCGCTCTGAATACATAGAGGTCGCAAGAGAGAGGCTGAGAAAGAGAAAAAGTGAGCATGGGAAGAAGGGAGAGTGAGTATGGGAAGAAAAAAGTAAGAATCGGATAAGTAGAGGTTGAAACGCTGTGTGGAAGAAAGGTTTGATTGAGAAGAAGAGTGCGGAAGATAAGAAAAAAGGAGGAATTGAATAAGTAAAGGTTGAACTACTGCGTGAAAGGGAGGGTGAGAAAAAGGAAAAGTGAGGAAGAGAAGAAAAAAGGAAAAATTGAATACGTAGAGGTTCAACTTTACTATGGGAGGGAGGGTTGAGAAAGAGAAGAGGAAAAGAAAACGAACAAGTGATACATGGTAAGAAGGTGGTGATGGGGAGGAAAGAGGAGAAGCGAAAAATTAAGAGATGAAAAGATGCAGTAGAGGGAGAAGGGGACGAGTAAAATATAGAATAGAAAACAGATAATAACGAATGGAGAATATTTATAAAAAGACTCTATCATGATGAATATTAAGCAAAATTTCAAATACAGGATCATCACCAAAATACTAGTTGTGCATAATATTAAAAAATGACTTATCATGATGAATATTAAGCAAAATTTCAAATACAGGATCATCACCAAAATACTAGTTGTGCATTTGATTATCCTATCCAAGAGTGTTTGAAGGATTATTTCAATTGAAAAATCAGCTAATCAATCTTACTTCCATTGTAGAAGAAAATCAACTCACGTGTTGTACAAAGGGAACTCGATGTTTTGAGTTGAAAAATAAATTTAAATTAATGTCTTTTTCCATTCAAATAATAATTACCACATCAGTTGCAGTATCTAAAGGTTTGAGAACAACTTCATTGGAAGATAGAACAGCATGTTCAAAACTCAAGTTCAATATAATAAACGTGGAGGTGATTGTCAATTGATACACGTAGAGTTAATTGATAATGATTTCTCATGGAGATTTTCCGTAACACAAGTGATAATTATGTCCGATAACAATATTTATTCCATATCTATAATACTATCTTGTATCGTGATATTGGATAAAATATGTATCAATATTATATAAACAGAACAAACTGTAGAGCAATTTTTCTTATAGAAGTGCTTTCGAGTGTCAATGAACTCCAAAATGGTTACAGTTGATAATTATAAAGATTGAAATGCAATTGGTTCTTTATTGGACAATTCATCATGTATTACATTGAACAGTTTACGACAAACAGATATATTTTGTTTCATTATCCAAGTTTATGATTGGTTGTTTTTATTATTGAGTATGATTTCAACGATACCACGTCATCAAGTATCCAAATAATCATGAAACCAAGTGAATAATTCATTATTGTTCTTACAGTTTAGATAATGACTGCATGTTGCTGAATAACTGAGAAATCAAAAGCGTAATATTCATGATGTAACAGTCTTATATTTTGAAATGTAGAGTATATCTAGTGGGAGACTTGGATAACAACAAAAAATAATATAATAGCGATGATATTCAAGTTCTAGGCACAGTGTGAATGTAGTGGAAAATCTTTTCGCAGGCAGCCTTACAATGATACGTTTGTACACATATTTTAAAAGTCGGTTATTCTTCGCAAGAAGAATATATATGGCAATTTGATAAGAATGAATGCGAAGTGAATTGTAGCTTCACAAGAATGTCGTTCGCCATTTAGAGCAATGCCGTTGCCATTTTTCTGTTGCGCTGGTGACTGAATGGACTATCAAAAAGCAGCCAAACTCGAATGAGTGTGTTTTCTCTTTTATCTTGCCAGCAACGTGGAGTCTGTGTTGGTGAAAATACAAATAAGGAGCGAAGCTGCTGAAATACCAGGGACGTGAGGATGCAATTTGGGGAGGTGTAGGAAGAGGGAGAGGTGAGAGAAGCGTAAGAACGAGAGAGAGGGAGTGGTGAGAAAAGCGTAAGAACGAGAGAGAGGGAGTGGTGAGAAAAGCGCAAGAGGGTGAGAGAGAGGGAGTGGCGAGAAAGCGTGTGCAAAAAGGAAGATTAAGAGAAAACTGAAAAAGTCATCTTTATATTCGTTGCGCGAGCATAAGAGGCGCGAATAAAGAAGCGAACAGTGATGGTGAGGGAGGGAATTGTGGGGGGCACTCCTCTCTCTTCATATTCTTCTTCTTCTTCCATTTTCCAGCCCTTAAGATCAACGTCGACCTTTCTTCGTTATAACAAATTGCCGTTTCATGTTACCCTCTCTTTCCTCTTCTTTTTGTTCATCTTTGCCTTCATCTCCGTCTTTTATCGATAGCCTTCGTCTCTTATTCTGTTCTATTTCTTCTTCTTCTTTTTTTCCTCGTCCTTCAATTTTCCTACACATTCTCCTTCATTTACTTGAACTGATATTTATTTCTCTCTTGTTTTCAATTATCTTTATATTTATTTCTTCAAATTCTTTCAATTCTACTTATTCAACTACTCCTTCTTGGTCTCCTCTCTTTTCTGCACTCCTCTTCTCCTTCTTTCCTCCTCAACCTTTAAATTTTTTACTCATCCTTCTACATCCACTACTACTGATACTTCTATCTCTTCTACTACACATCTTTACATTTCCTCATCTTCCTTTTCTGCTAATTTTTCGTCTTCTCCTACTCTTATGTCTCTTCCCTCACTCTTTCTATTCCACTCATCTCTTCTCGCTTCATTATCCCTCTAATAGTCTCGCTTTTCTCTCCCATTCTTCCCCACCTTCCAAGCTTTCCTTTCCAAGCTTCCTTCGCTCTTCTTTCTTTTTATTCCTTTTCACTCGGTTCATTCTTCCGTTGTTGTTCTATTTATCACATTCTCTTACCCTACTACTAAATTGTTGTCATGCTCTTTTCATTCAGTCGATCTGATTCATTGAACACTGTGACATCTTAAAATTATTGAGACCATAAAATAAAATAAATCAAAGAAATAAAAGACATTATTATTGTCACAGGCTAGGAAGAGTATCAAATTAATGTACTTTTACCTGATAGCAATGAAGATTATACTTATCAACAGCTGAAACTGAGATAAGAGCACCGTTCTATACGGCATATTTTGGAAGAAATATTTATTGAAAATTATAATTTATTGCAAATAATTTGTAAATTGTTTATAGTCAACCATCATATTTGGAGGTTACAACTTTGTTTATGTTAGTGAACAGCTCTTTTGAATGCAATCAAGACATTAGTCAAAATGAATTATTTGTACTGCTGAACTTACTTTTCAAAACGATGATATAATTACTTCTAAAAACCAATAATTATTGTAATAAGGATAAGAGTTTCAAAATAAAAATATATTCATTATTGTTAAAATAATGTATTAATGGAAATATACAACATGTTAGATATTATAAAAGCGAGCATGGTCATAATACAAGCATTATCATTGATAAGAATTGTAATAATAATTTTTTGTTATTTATTATGTAATAAGAATCTCTTAATGAAATATTAATACAGTATTATATAATAATTATTATAGAATCAACCGCATGGACTGATGTAAAAATCTTTTCGCCACACTGCACAGAAGCAGCTGTTTTCAGTCCCTACATAGATCTGAAAGACCTTGTTTGCAGACGACGTCAGAAAGGGTTTCTTTTTCCGGGCTAGGCCAGAAAGTTGTATCTTTCCAGCCGCTCATGGAAGTAGTTAATGAGTCATCCGCTAGATCGGGCGAGTGGCCACTTTCATCATCAGCTAAAGTCGCCATGATTTCAGTTCCAGTTTCGAATCAAATAATTCGCTTCGCAACCAGTTTTATTCAAATTTATTGTTGATTAGTGCATTCCGAATTTTCAAAAATGCTTGAAGAGACTGTGGTATTCCAAGTGAAATTTTAAAGAATCTGAAATCCTGACTGCAAATCTTCTACCACTAAAATCAAGAGATAGGTACGATAGCTTAACGAGTATTCTTTATTTTGTATTCTTTAGACTATTTATTTTGTCAGCAATACCTGTAGTGTGGCGAAAAATATCGTTCGCACCACGGGCAAAAATGTTTTCCAGCTCTCAATCTTTTCTAGTCCTCGGCCTACGGCCTCGGACTTGAAAACCGATTTCGAGCTGGAAAAATCTCATTTTCTGCTCTAGGTGCGAAATATACTATTGTAACCCGTTCAGGCCAACATAGGTCTGAAAAATGACACCAGAAAGGGATGATATTCAAACATGATATTCTATTTGTTATCAGCAACTAGAAAAGGCCTTATCATATGCAGTAACACATTGTATGTTGAATAAGGAGAAATATGAAGAGAATTTAATTACTAATAAAAGGCAGATAATTTAAGTTTATTTATTGTAAAGCAAGAACTATTCTCTTACTCATCTCTGACGTGATGTACACGTCATACTATTTCCAACAATAGCAAAATTCTATGCAAATTAAGTAAGACAGAACTGCTCAGCAAAAGTTTTTCGAGAAGAGAGACACTACTTCCCTTTCAATGCCTTCACTGTAAAGACCTTGTTCTCAAAGTTACCATTTTTCTAGTGAGATTCTTATTTGTTAAATCTATGTATTTTAAATGTTAGCCTATATCTGAGGCAATATTATTCGTTATATTTGAAGCATTCACATAGTACTGGCTTGAATAGAAATTCAAGCCAGTACTATGTAAATGCTAGAAGACTGCAATAGTATGGATGGATAAGAAGCAAGTTAACAAATATTTTATGGCAACACAAAAGGTGCTTACTTTGTGCATGAATAAATTCTTTAACAATCAAAAACAAGGTTTACCAGAGTTCATATTCGAAAATCTTCAGTTAAATTTTGATCAGTTCAACAACCTGAAACAAAGGCACAAAAAAACTGCAATTCAAACCTCTCAATATTCACCATATTACAGCGGCAAGTAATATAAGATAATATTATCGTATTGCATCAATGAATCATAATTATTGGAGTAAACAATGACAACTGACATATCATTCATATAAATTTCAAACTCCTACTTCATAATAGAGCTCTCCAGAGCTGTGCTGTTAATGTGTCTTTGCTGTAGACATCACTCATCATGGAGTCATGGAGTCATCACTCATCTGGAACTACAATGATATCAATTTATCATGAATTTGACAGGATATCCATACAAAATAGCTGTCAGAAATATCGAAGTTTTATCGAAAAACTTCACTCCTCATAATATAAGACTAAATTATTACCTATAAGGTATTATTATTATATTTTTATTACCTATAAGGCTATATTATTTTCATAAACTAATTGGTTGAAAAATTATTCAGAAATTAAGATTTACTCAAAATTATTCAAATTTCCAAATTAATTGGATTAATTTAATTTTAATTTGAATAAATTATCGATTATTAATTTTCAATTGGATTATCAAGTTAAAAATAAATTAAAGTTGTTATTAATAACAGAATCATACAGACAAACATTAATGGATTTCAGCCATAATCAACCACTTCTCATATTCAATAGTAACTGTAGGAAAAATTTAATGTGAAATACGTGCGCAAAGTTCATCTGCTGCACTCAAGAACCATTCCGCCCTCGCCTACGGCTCGTGCGTAATAGTATATTTCGCACCTAGGGCCGAAAATGAGACTTTTCTGGCTCGAAATCGGTTTTCAAGTCCGAGGCCGTAGGCCGAGGACTAGAAAAGATTGAGAGCCGGAAAAACGTTTTGCCCATGGTGAAAACGTTATTTTCGCCACACAGAAAAATAAACAATATATATATGAAAATAATTTATTGTCTATTATAAGCACTTCCGAAAGAAAAAGTGGAAGGTCATAGCTCTAGAAAATCTGAGGTAATCTGAATATCAGGAAATTGTCCAAGTATTTTTATTTTTATTCTGATTTGTCTAATAACCTAAAAGATTATGTTCAATTATGTAGAGGTTGAGTTTAAACTTTTTATTCTTCCAAATGACAATAAGTTGATATTATTATAATGTTTTAATTATTGAATGATAAACACAAATAATGAAAAGTTTTTGATCAGCTGTTTTAGCACACTTGAAATTTGGCCAATCTGAATGTCAATGGAAGTTTAGGTTAGAAGTTCTATCTACTCTGAAAATCGAATTATTGAATAGTTTTAATAATATATATCTTAT
The DNA here is from genome assembly GCF_014356525.2 of Nilaparvata lugens. NCBI lineage: Eukaryota > Metazoa > Arthropoda > Insecta > Hemiptera > Delphacidae > Nilaparvata > Nilaparvata lugens. Next base: position 8,311 of record NW_024094653.1, read on the forward strand.
CTGTATTTTATTCATCCAAATAAAATGATAGTATATTATTGGAGAATACTTTATTGAATTCTAGAAGCATAAAATGTTTCGTTTATCCACCATGTCCGTGATAAACGCAGAGTACTAGGAGGTTTGAGGTAGATTCTATTATACTCTGAAAATTGAATTGGATAGTTATAATATCTCATTTGTATTTCATTCATCCAAATAAAATGATAGTATCTTATTACAAAATACTTTATTCAATTCTAGAAGCATAAACTGATTCCGTTTCATAAACTATTTGTAAACACGTTCACATCAAATCAGAACCAGCTGACTTCAAGGTTATTTTACAGCCCTAGGGCCGTAAAATTTTACCGGCCTGGTCAGAAAACAATCACTTTCGGCCTCCTTATGACGCACGTAAACCAGCTCATTACATCCAAGTGGGGCGAAACGTGTTTTCGGTGCAGCAAACTGTCACTTTGCGCATTAGTTGCACAAATAACTATTCTTCTTTGCTATGAAAGATCCAATCAATTCACATCGGTTCAGCAATCATATTGTTTGGTACGTTTCTCTCATTTGGAGTCAAATTAGTGTGATTTGAAAGTATTAAGATATAGTAGTATTCCAGACTGGAGTGAAAAAAATAAAGAAGATGTTGAATTGAATTGAATTGAATTGAATTGCTGCCTTCATTTAGTTCTGGCTTGAATAGAAATTCAAGCCAGTACTATGTAAATGCTAGAAGACTGCAATAGTATGGATGGATAAGAAGCAAGTTAACAAATATTTTATGGCAACACAAAAGGTGCTTACTTTGTGCATGAATAAATTCTTTAACAATCAAAAACAAGGTTTACCAGAGTTCATACGAAAATCTTCAGTTAAATTTTGATCAGTTCAACAACCTGAAACAAAGGCACAAAAAAACTGCAATTCAAACCTCTCAATATTCACCATATTACAGCGGCAAGTAATATAAGATAATATTATCGTATTGCATCAATGAATCATAATTATTGGAGTAAACAATGACAACTGACATATCATTCATATAAATTTCAAACTCCTACTTCATAATAGAGCTCTCCAGAGCTGTGCTGTTAATGTGTCTTTTGCTGTAGACATCACTCATCATGGAGTCATGGAGTCATCACTCATCTGGAACTACAATGATATCAATTTATCATGAATTTGACAGGATATCCATACAAAATAGCTGTCAGAAATATCGAAGTTTTATCGAAAAACTTCACTCCTCATAATATAAGACTAAATTATTACCTATAAGGTATTATTATTATATTTTTATTACCTATAAGGCTATATTATTTTCATAAACTAATTGGTTGAAAATTATTCAGAAATTAAGATTTACTCAAAATTATTCAAATTTCCAAATTAATTGGATTAATTTAATTTTTAATTTGAATAAATTATCGATTATTAATTTTCAATTGGATTATCAAGTTAAAAATAAATTAAAGTTGTTATTAATAACAGAATCATACAGACAAACATTAATGGATTTCAGCCATAATCAACCACTTCTCATATTCAATAGTAACTGTAGGAAAAATTTAATGTGAAATACGTGCGCAAAGTTCATCTGCTGCACTCAAGAACCATTCCGCCCTCGCCTACGGCTCGTGCGTAATAGTATATTTCGCACCTAGGGCCGAAAATGAGACTTTTCTGGCTCGAAATCGGTTTTCAAGTCCGAGGCCGTAGGCCGAGGACTAGAAAAGATTGAGAGCCGGAAAAACGTTTTGCCCATGGTGAAAACGTTATTTTCGCCACACAGAAAAATAAACAATATATATATGAAAATAATTTATTGTCTATTATAAGCACTTCCGAAAGAAAAAGTGGAAGGTCATAGCTCTAGAAAATCTGAGGTAATCTGAATATCAGGAAATTGTCCAAGTATTTTTATTTTTATTCTGATTTGTCTAATAACCTAAAAGATTATGTTCAATTATGTAGAGGTTGAGTTTAAACTTTTTATTCTTCCAAATGACAATAAGTTGATATTATTATAATGTTTTAATTATTGAATGATAAACACAAATAATGAAAAGTTTTTGATCAGCTGTTTTAGCACACTTGAAATTTGGCCAATCTGAATGTCAATGGAAGTTTAGGTTAGAAGTTCTATCTACTCTGAAAATCGAATTATTGAATAGTTTTAATAATATATATCTTATCTGTATTTTATTCATCCAAATAAAATGATAGTATATTATTGGAGAATACTTTATTGAATTCTAGAAGCATAAAATGTTTCGTTTATCCACCATG
>NW_024094654.1:5000-10203 GCF_014356525.2 Nilaparvata lugens
ACTCATTTTTGAAAAAATCTAACTCAGTACTCATTGAAGATAGAGAGTCCGAATGATCTCAGTTTATCAGAATTTCATAATCTAGAAGAAAGGCGAGAGCAAATTTTTCTGTCCGATTACGAGATTTGGCAGAAATAGCTGAAAACTGGTAAATGAGCCGAAAAAACGAGGTTTTTGGGCCACTCTTATCTAGCACAAGGAAATATGAATGGAGAAATATTGGTTCTGGACTTCTCCTATGTACCCAAATAATATATTAAAAAATCAAAGCTATAATATAAATTGCAAGCACACCCCCTTTTTACTTTGCTTGCCCTATTACCATAGGTAAGGAAAGTATTGCTTTCCGAAAAAAATTAAGTTACTCCAATTTCTAAATTTCTATACGTTTCAAGGTCCCTGAGTCCAAAAAAGTGGTTTTTGGGTATTGGTATGTAGGTGTGTGTGTGTGTGTGTGTGTGTGTGGTGGTGTGTGTGTGTGTGGTGTGGTGTGTGTGTGTGGTGTGTGTGTGTGTGTGTTGTGTGTGTGGTGTGTGTGTGGTGTGTGGTGTGGTGTGGTTGTTGTGTGTGTGTGTGTGTGTGTGTGTTGTGTGTGTGTGTGTGTGTGTATGAGTGTATGTGCGTCTGTGTACACGATATCTCATCTCCCAATTAACGGAATGACTTGAAATTTGGAACGTAAGGTCCTTACAATATAAGATCCGACACGAACAATTTCGATCAAATGCGATTCAAGATGGCGGCCAAAATGGCGAAAATGTTGTCAAAAACAGGGTTTTTGCGATTTTCTCGAAAACGACCCAACGATTTCCATTAAAGTATACCTGGAATAGTGATCGATAAGCTCTATCAACTGCCACAAGTCTCATATCTGTAAAAATTTCAGGAGTATCGCCCCATCTATGCAAAGTTTGATTTTAGATTCTTAATTATCAAGCATCAGATACAATTTAAACAAAAAATTTCAAGTGGAAAAGATTGAGCATAAAATCTCTACAATTAATGTTCAGTGACATTTTCACCTACAATTGGAAATAAGCTCGAAATTCGAGAAATGTGTTCATTCAATAACGCAAACGGTTGGCAACTGTGATTCTATTAAATGATTCACTATGAAGAGATAGCAGACCTCGTGTGTATCCAGCGTTATTTTCCTGTCACCAGCTGGCTCAAATCTTTGAATAGTAGTCTTGAGATGCGCGGGAACACTAGCGTCAGGTGATCAATTTTTATAACGGCAAGGAAAGTTGTGTGAGTGCGCCACACCAGATTTTTTATGTCTTCATTGACTGGACTATATATGAATCGAGAGAATCATAATTTTTTTCAAATAAAACTTAGTACCTACATTGAATCTATTTTCGAATTCCAGATACTTTACTGTTCTCATTCGATCTACGTCACGGTTCAGCTCAAAATAATGTTTGTTCAATATTTCAACCTTCTTTCTCCCCAGTTTTATCGATTTCTTTTATGGTCTTCCAATGAAATGAAGCCATCTTTCGGCTTTTAGAAGCTAAAGTGAAATTCAATCAAAACAGTCAGTATTTCCCATATGAGTAGCATGGAAGCATTCCATCAAGCAATACCGAGATAGTTACCAGTCTAAACGAAATGGTTAGATAATAATAGAAGAGAGATATAATATTGTTAGATATGAAAGAGAGTGCTGCCATAAAGAGAGACAGAAATAGTAAGATAAATAGGAATAAAAGTAGCCCAACAGAGAGAGACTATATAGTGTGATGTAGAGAAAGAGAGTGCTGCCATAAAGAGAGACAGAAATAGTAAGATGAATAGGAATACAAGTAGCCCTAAACAGAGAGAGACTATATAGTGGGATAACGTTATTGGAACCAAAATAGAATTGAAGGAGATAATACTTTTACGGGTTTCTTTTATTAAATCAACAGAACATCGGTAAAATTGATAACTAAGGGATAATATTGATAAAAGAATAATAATTTTATTGATGAATGTTTTTGAGGTCAGTATTGAAACAGTTATTGACCTTGTGGTGATGGGATATTATCAGTAAACTGGTAGCTAAATCTTCTAATTTTAATTTTGTTTTCTTCTCTTCTCTTCTTCTTCTTCTTCTTTTCTTCTTCTCTTCTTCTTCTTCTCTTCTTCTTCTTGTTTCGTCTCAAGTCTACTATTCAAGATTTGAGCCAGCTGGTGACAGGGCAATAACGCTGGAGACACACGAGATCTGCTATCTCTTCATAGTGAATGATTTAATAGAATCAACAGTTGCCAACAGTTTGCAATAATTGGATAATACATTTTCTCGAATTTCGAGCTTATTTTTAATTTTAGGTGAAACGGTTACTAAACATTAATTGTAGATATTCTCATCTCAATCTTTTCCACTCGTAATGAATAGAATAGACACACACACACACACAACACACACACAACACACACACACACCACACACACCACACACACACACACACACACACACACACACACACCCACACACACACACACACACACACACACACACACACACACATACAGACCAATACCCAAAAACCACCTTAAAAGGAAGAAAGGTCTCCTTAGAAAGGAGACTCATGCCAGTTGATAGAGCTGATAAATAACTATACAGGGTATGGATTTGAAAAAAAATCGGTCAAGTTATTTTTGAGGAAAATCGTGAAAAACATGGTTTTTCAGTAATTATCCGCCATTTTTCTCAAGAATATTACGGAACTCCTGCGATTTCCCCAGAAATGAGACTCATGTCAGTTGATAGGGCATATAAATAGCTATTCATGGTATAAATTTGAAGAAAATCGTTAGAGCAGTTTTTGAGACAACCGTGAAAAGCATGGTTTTTTTAGTAATTATCCGCCATTTTTTCCGCCATTTTGAATTCAATCCTATTGAATTTCTATTGTCAGGGTAAAAGGACCTCAAGTTTAAAATTTCAAGTCATCGGTTGATTAGGAATGGAGTTATCGTGTTCACAGACTACACACATGGCACACACACACACACACACACACACACACACACACACACACACACACACACACACACACACACAGACCATTACCTAAAAAGGACTCAGGGGACCTTGAAACGTATAGAAATTGGGGTACCTTAATTTTTTTCGAAAAGCAATACTTTCCTTACCTATGGTAATAGGCAAGGAAAGTAAAAAAAAGGAGAAGATGAAGAGAGGAGGAGAAGAAGGAGGAGAAGAAGAAAAGAAGAAGAAGAAGAAGAAGAAGAAGAAGAAGAAGAAGAAGGAGAAGAAGAAGATAATATGATGAAGAAGAAATAGAATAGTAAAGTACAAACAATGAATGTTTGCTAACCTAATTGAATAATTAATTTATTCGTATGGCAGTGCCTTCATTACACACTGTTCAAATGTACCTACCTTTGTTTGTTATTTGAAATTCAATTCAACTTCAGAAGCTGACTAACTAATCTAATTTAATCTAAGCTCTACACTATAATCACCTTCAAGAGTCATATTTACTCTACTATCATAGAAAGTTCATCTATAGTGAGGTCCACGTTATAATGGCAGTGGATAAATATAGAAGAATAGCGATGCCGATTCTCTGATTGATTAATTTATTTCTACACTATTAAAAATATATATTTGGCATCGTTGTGAATCTAGAAAAGGATGGTACCACCGGCTTGTCGAATGATAGACAGGAGAGCGAAACCAAAGTTGATCGAATACTGTCATTATAACGTGGACCTCACTAAAGTATTGTAGGAGAATAGTGAATATTTATTTGGAGTTGTTACAGTTTATATTAATTCTGTTATTTTATTAATTTCAAGAAGGTTACTATAATTCTATTTCTATATATATATAACGAAATGGCACTCACTCACTGACTGACTCACTCACTCACTCACTCACCACTCACTCACTCACTCACTCGCATAACTAAAATCTACCGGACCAAAACCGTTCAAATTTGGTAGGTATGTTCAGTTGGCCCTTTAGAGGCGCACTAAGAAATCTTTTGGCAATATTTTAACTCTAAGGGTTGTTTTAAGGGTTTAAAGTTCGTCTTTTAGCATGTATATTCTTCTTCTCCCCAATCTCTTAATTGAGAAGCCTAGTTCCAAAAGGTACTATATCCACTTTGGAAATTTTTACAAACAGAGAAAAACATCTCATTTATTATTTCACGTATCATTTGATTTATTTCCAATTTCAATGCAATCAGTATTTTTTTTGTATTTTTTTGGTAATGATTTATGTTGATCCAATTATTGCAACTTTTCCCCCAAAATATTTCAAAAATTACAGGAGTCATGGATATAGTACATTTTGCCTCAATTGATGGATAGTACATTTTGGGAATGAATGGATTGGATATAGTATGTTATGGAATTGTAGAATGATATGAGAGCAATAAAGTATTCTTGTTTTATTGAAAGTCATGAAATATGCCATTCAAAAGTCTGAAGTAGTTTTAAAATGTTAAGATTAATAATAAAGTTCAATAATTTTTCTGAATAAGTACTTGAAAACAGCTGCTGTACCTTTTTGAAAAGAGCAAAAGTCTTAAATCTTGATGAAAATGTATGTCTGAATAATAAGCCTATTAAAATAGGTCTTTATTTATTTATTTTATTTATAGTAGAATCATTGTTTTCATTTACAGTTACAGCTTCTTCACTTAAACACTCTTTGTAGAATGGATGCTCTTCCCAGTTGATTCCAATCTTCTGTAAAAGGTTCCGCACATCTTCTTTTTTTGGAGGTGCCATGTGATTGGCTTTCTTGACTCGTCGTAATGGTAGCACAATGTTTGAAACATTTCTATTCTTTTTAGAAATATTGTGTTGAGTACCTGTTCCTTCCGTGTAAAACTGCCGCACTGTTATCAATCTTGGAGTAGTATGGTCAAATGTAATCACTTTAGCATCAGTGATATTGAAACCCTTATTAACCTTCAGGAATGGTTTGACAGCTTCATTCCAATTTTAAATAATACTGTATTTGATGCATGCAGAGTTCCTACTGATGATAGTATTTCATTGTAGTCTTCAGGATCAATGATTTGTAGTTTCTTCCTCAGTTGTTTCTCAGCCAACCCAAATGCTCTATCAGCAGGTAAATAGGAATGGCCTCGAACCGGAAACACCCACTCCAAGTTGATTCCTTGCTTTGAACAATATTTTGTAAGCATGAAAAGCATAGCATAGTTTTTATTTT
>NW_024094655.1:0-9001 GCF_014356525.2 Nilaparvata lugens
GTTTGGTTATTTATTTATTTATTTATTTATTTAATTACAATATGGGCGCATACAGGGCAAGCCCAAAAAATTGCTCCCCAATCGAAACAATAGAAAATACATCAATTTCTTAAAAATATATATTTAACACATAAATAAATATACTCCTGAAAATAAAAAAATAACAAAAAAGCAAACTACAAAACTGAAGAAAGTTATAAAACTAAGCGTGATAAACTAAAAAAAATTAACTAAAACTAAAAACTAATAAAATAAAATAAAATTCTACCTGCATTGTATCTATTGTCTATGAATAAATAAATAAATAATTGGTGTAGCGAACTGAAAATTTTGTGAAGTGAGAACTGAACTAAAAGACCTTAACCTATTTCGGACTATGTGTACCCTATCTAAATTTGGGACAGGAATCGCACAAGGTTACATGATTTTCTCTCTCCCTATCATTTTCATGATGTACTCATTGTATGAATGAATGAATAATAAATAAGCACCTACGCATGCACAATAAGCAAGTATATCATAATCTAAATGAAGCTTAGTTATTTAATAATAATAATTTATTCGACCAAAAGCATACATTGTATAAAAGATATAAATAAAAACATAACTGGTGTAGCAAACACCTACACATGCACAATACATGTATATCAGCATAGCCACCTCTAATACAAGGCCGCGGCCTAGATGATATTGCAACGTCGCAGTGTAGGCCTAGAATCTAATACATGATGGTGAAAAAGATTTAAAAATACCAGCTGATCTCTTTCACCAATCATTTATTAGATTCTAGGCTACGCTGCGACGTTGCAATATCGTATGCGCGGCCTTGTATTAAAGGTGGCTATGATATCAGTCTAAATTATTATTAGACTTCATTTAGACTATTTCTATCAAATTAGGGAGGGAGAAACAGTTTTGGGTTTATTCTGTTGATTTTCTCCCAATCATTCATTTGATGTTGTGCAGTCAAATTAAATAAATAAATGAAGCCCCATAGTATACTGTATTGGAATATAAGTGACTACATTAGTGCTAGACAAATGCATAATGTATAATGTGAAAATAGAATAGAATTCATTCAAAACGAATACTATATTATAAACTAATACTGTATCATAGTATAATTCAAAGGACCTCATCCTTGATTTTTTTAGATTTAAAAACTATGAAAACAATAGACAGTAGCAGTACCTACTAATGTTTCATGTGAAATTGAATAAAAATCATTCAAAACTAAAATCGAAATAGGAAATCATCCTATGGATTTATTAAGCTTTCAAAACTGAGGAACCAATACAGATAGTAAGGGTTCCATTACACACTCATTGTACATATTAATATGAAGTTTTCAATGTGATTGTACTACTCATTTGATATTTCAATCGTTATCATACAGTATCTAGTCGATTGTCTTATATACGTATACATTTGGTATATAAATAGGCCTAGTAGTATATAAATAATCTAGTATATAAACATCTAGTATATAAATATTTGTCTATTTAGTACAAAGTTGGGGAAATAATTTACAGTAGTTAGTTTGATTTTTAATTATTGAATTCAGTTATTCCAAGTTATGTTTGGTTTGTTATTCATTTGTTTAGGTTGAATAATTGAAGAAAATGGATAAATATAATAAGGTTTTTTTGAAAGTTCGTTCATCCATCAACGTAATGGATCAGATTGAATTTTCACCTCGTTTTTTCAGACATAATGACTGAGTATACGTGAACGATTAAAAGATTAAACTATTATAAAATATTTCCCTTTGGATAAATAAGTAAGGATACTCTCTAAATAATAAATAGTGAAGCTTCCTTCCTTTGTTAGTCGCCTGTTAGGACCCATTTTTGAAAAAAAATCTTTGATATTTGGCCCAGCTATTATAGTTATGATGGCAGTGGAGAAAGATGAGAAGGATTGCCGATTCTCTACTACATATAATGTGTACTGACCTTAAAAATCTTAAAAAAACTAACTGAGTCCCCCTCTGATGCAAGCAGCGACATGGTTTAGGGCTAACGGCTTCATGCTCAACGAGAATAAAACTCAGACTATGCACTTCCCCTTAGAGGTGGCTTAGATTGTGTGATGCAATAAGCGATGTAAAATTTCTGGGGATATTCATTGACATATATTTGACTTGGGAAGTTCATATTAATTATATATCGAGCAAGCTTTCAAGAGTGATTTATCTGATCAGACAACTGCAAAACCTGTTCCAGATAATTATTTGAGATCAACAGAATATGAACAATAGTGAATTTTACATATATTCAGTATTATTGTATGTAAAAAAGAACTCATCCAATTTAAAATTAAGGCATCAAACACATAGTCATACATAAGAAATATTGTCATAGGATTGATATTCCCTATCAGAGGTTATCAAAACAGCCAAAGTTATGATACAATTGGTATAAAAATTTACAATAAATCACCTACACATTCAATATTAGAGACAGAAAAGAATTTAGACGAGATTATGAATTGGCTTGTGATAAATCCTTTTTATAGTGTTGAAGAGTTCTTTGAGAGTGAAATAATTGTTGTTAGAGTTAAGAGGTTTCTATTTTTTCTATATGGTTCAGGTTGTGCTGTAAGGAATATGTTTTGTGCATTCAAATGAATTGTATTACTGTATTTGGAAAATCTGATTGACTTACACTTTACTTACTGTATTATTTTGTGTGTACAGTTGCTGTAAAACTTGATTCTATCTTATGTCGTACTGTATTCAATATTCGACTTTGCTTATTGTTCTCAGAATTTAACGGCAATAAAATTATATTTATTAATTTATCTGCCTTGCCTTCTGTAGAATATAGCTGATACTGGAGTATATGATGAGATATAAGCTGTTCATTCTAGTTAAAAATTGTCAATAATATTTTATTTGTCGAAATTATATTTTTTAATGATTTAACGATAATTTTCCATATATATTGAAAATATATTGTCTCGACAAATAGAATATAACTGATGATTTAAAACAAGAACAGTTCAGATATATCTGTATCAGCTATTGAAGGCAGTGGCAAGACAAAAAATCGGTAACGCTGTTCTTCTATCTTTCTCCACTGCCTTTATAACGTGGACATCACTATAGATTACACTTATGAAAATCTTTCACCACTTATTAGGAACAGTGTCCCCAGTTGTTAGTGACCGGTTAGTTGCCATTGTTTGTGTCTATAGAGTGTCCTACTTTGCAAATTTTGTTGAGACCAAATCCAAAACTGACCAGCCTTCCTCTCGGCCGAACAGCAGCAGAAACGCGTCGATGAAATCACGTGACTTCTCCTCCCACTTCTGCAGCATGTCTATCTTCTTCTCGCCGAAGTTCTCCATCACTCTCTTGCTCTTGTCTTTCAGCTCCTCCATTTTGTTTTGCAGACGGAATTTCTTCTCCTGAATGGAGAAGCAAGAATAAATATTATCGTTAATCAAAACTGTAAAAAAGTTGACATGTTAAAAGAGTGAGGAATAAAAGTATAAGTGTAACTTAACCCACTATGGCCACTATAACCTAGCAGGCTTAGCTAATATCCAATACTTTAAGTAATTATTCTTACAAAGTAAACTATAGTGAGGTCCACGTTATAATGGCAGTGAAGAAAGATAAAAGAAAAACGTTGCAAGTCTCTCCATTTTGCCACTGAGTACAGCTGTTACTCAATATTTAATCTAATAATGATTATAATTTCCTTGATAAAATAATCAATTTAATGACAAATTGATCAAGAAAATATATTTTTTCATAATTTGATTCAAAATTTGCTTCCATGACTGAGATCAGATATTTATTTTTATACAACCTGAAATGGTGACTATTTGAAAAGCTGTGATACAACAATCTGAATTTCAAACAACAGAAATTGAGTTATTTGATAGGTATTCTATTCCAATTTCCTTTAAAAAATTATTTATACCGGTACGAGTAGGTCTAACCTATACGGGTAGGCTAACTTAAGCATGGATGAAGTCTAGGATGGTTAGTTATCAACTTTTAAAATGTCATTTCAGGTAATTTGTGTTTCTCTCATAAGGTAATGTTTAAAAATTATTTCATTGTTTCAAAAATACATTTTAATCAATTATACGACTTGTGTACTCAAGTATTTTGATAGAACGAAGAAAAAAATGGCGGCTGAGAATATGGTTTTTTCAGTTTGTACAGTCACTGTCAAAAGTAAATATAAAATATTCTGGCAAACAGACAACATTGCAAAGCGAGAGAGAGATAGTGCTATCTGTTTTGTTGTATGATAGAAAAGGACAGCAACAGTATTGTCAATCGTACACTGTCATTATAATGTGGACCTCACTATAGACACGCCATTTTGTAGGCCTTTGACGCTTGACGCTCAGACGCTTCCTGTGTGTATCATGAACGCTCTGACCCACTACCTCCGTAAACAAAGCCATAGTGCATGACAGGTGGTTGATAGTGACGTCAGCACAGGTAGGGCCCTACACCAATAAAAACACTATCTGATATAGATCACTTGAAATTAACAATTTTTATTGGTTTACGGAGTTTACGGAGCCTTCAGCAAGGTCTATAAAATACAGGTCATGACACTCGTGTTCCTTATGGAGCGGCCATTTTATGGGGTCTTTATGGCGGTACATTTGAAAATCAATCTAATTCAATTTTCTTGTAACAAAATTATGCATTTTAAAGACATATTCTAGTTCAGATTTCAATTCAATTCAATTTTATTTTTATTCACGTATCGACAATTTTAACAACAAATTACAATTATAAAATGAATATCAGAACCACATAGACTATTACGTCCGTGTGTGGGAGCAGTCTTAAGATAATATGTGAATACAGGATTTCAATTTTTAATAAAGAAATTTCAATAATAAATGCTTCAATAATTATTCATTTATTATTAAAATTTGTTTTTATTTTTGTAACCTAAGGATTATCATTCATAGGCATTGGGACAAGACAGAAATATGCGAGGCCAACTCCAAAAAGAGTTCAAAGTTCCCAATCAATAATCTAAAAATCAACAATTCAGTTTCTAGTATTTTGCTAAATACTATAATTCTGTAGGAATAATTATTTTTACAATTCCAATTACTAATAACACATCATATTATGTTCAATCTACAATGATAACAGCTAAAGATAAATTTGAAAATTGGTGAACTAGAACCCCACAAAATGGCGATTTTGCAATGCATCACGGGATTGTGTCATGACCTGTATTTTTATAGACCTTGGCCTTTAGTGTGTTTGTACCCTTATAGCTAACTCTTAGAACAATATTACAGACTACTGAATAAGTTGCAGCAAACTACGTACATTGAGGAATGAGACGTTGAGCTCCTTGGCCGAGTAGCCTCTAGCGAGGTTGCGCCTGACGTAGATGTCGTAATCACGCACAATGCGTGCGACCACGTCTGAGGGGACCACACCCTCGGTGCGTTCCGTCGCCACGAACATCCCCTTCTTCTTCAGGAACGCGTAGATGTCGTTGCAGCCATCCGTCATGTAGGGATCTCGTCGTGCGCCACAAAGTCTATCTGCAAAGCAAACAAAACGTTTTGTATCAAATTATGGTGTTGTGTATCAGGTTAACATGTAAATAAAACTAGAAATCTAAGTAGATTATAGTAATATCTAAATATATAGATAGTGCCATTCGCACTCACTGACTGACTGACTGACTGACTGACTCACTCACTCACTCACTCGCTCGCATTACTAAAAATCTACCGGACCAAAAACGTTCAAATTTGGTAGGTATGTTCAGTTGGCCTTTAGAGGCGCACTAAGAACGGATTTGGAAAAATTTCCAAAGATACGCCAAAAACTGCGTTTTTTCAGCGCTTTCTCAGCTTTATCGAGAACAAATGAACAGAACATGTTCAAATTTAGTACAGAAGCTAAGCTAGGGTGTAATAATGTTGTGTTAGAAGGACTTTGCAATAACGTCAAAGATACGCCCGAAATATGCGTTTTTTTGCTTTTTCTCAGATTTATCGAGAACAAATGAACAGAAATTGTTCAAATTTAGTACGGAAGCTAAGCTGGGGTGTATAATTTGTGTTAGAAGGAATTGAATAAAACGCCAAAGATTCTCCCAAAATTAGCGTTTTTATGCGATTTCTCAGTTCTTTCATCAAAATAGACAGAAAATGTTTACATTATGCAGGCGAGCGAAGAGAGCCCGCTGATCTCATTTTGGACGATCCAGTCGGGGGTCAGGGGGCGGAGCCCCCTGGCTAGACGGATAAGGCGAGCGAAGCGAGCCTAATCCGTCTAGTATAATATATAGCCGAAGCATGTCGAGATTGAACAATTTTAAAAGGGTACTTAGATTTATAATTTTTTTTTATTCAAGAGTATCCATAGAGAAAAAAACAGTTGAGATGATATTGTGTACATCTGTATCATACTGTGTACTGTATCATTTATGGTGATATACCATTGAGAAAAGATAGCATAAGAAGATATCGCATGGTTTGTGAAATTCATTCAAAGTTTGGAAGTTTTCTATAAAATTATGGTGTTGTGTATCAAGTTGAGTGATATTTTGTACATCTGTATCATACTGTGTACTGTATCATATTGGGGTGATACTGAATCATTTATGGTGATATACCATTGAGAAAAGATAGCATAAGAAGATATCCCATGGTTTGTGAAATTCATTCAAGTTTGGAAGTTTTCTATAAAACTATGGTGTTGTGTATCAAGTTGAGATGATATTGTGTACATCTGTATCATACTGTGTAGTGTATCATATTGGGGTGATACTGAATCATTTATGGTGATATACCATTGAGAAAAGATAGCATAAGAAGATATCGCATGGTTTGTGAAATTCATTCAAGTTTGGAAGTTTTCTATAAAATTATGGTGTTGTGTAAGTTGAGATGATATTTTGTACATCTGTATCATACTGTGTACTGTATCATATTGTGGTGATACTGAATCATTTATGGTGATATACCATTGAGAAAAGATAGCATAAGAAGATATCCCAAGGTTTGTGAAATTCATTCAAAGTTTGGAAGTTTTCTATAAAATTATGGTGTTGTGTATCAAGTTGAGATGATATTGGCCCATATGAATAAAGTTGAGCATTTGCTTATACTCCTAAAGTATAGAGCATTTGCTTCGTTTTCTATGAATAAACGTGAGCAAAACCTTTTGCTCATGCTCATCAAAAAATAGTTGAGCATTTGCAAAAGTAAAAGCTTTTGCTCAAAATTGTATGAATAAACTAGAGCATTTGCTCAACTTTTGAAGCAAATGCTTCAAAAAGGTGAGTCTAGTCTAGAGCAGCTTAATCACCTTTTGCTGATAGTAGAATGGCTCAACTAATTTGTATGAGGAAGAGGAAACTATACCATATACAATCACAACCAGTAGTTGAGAACTATAAAACTCTTTTTAGATTCATCCATGATATATATCAAAAGAATACATACAAAAGATACCTATCGGATGAAGTTCCAATGGGGCAGAGCCCTAGTTGTCTTGTTACTTCTATTTTTTCTGCCATCACAGAATAGGAAATAGGCATTTAGGAAGATGAGAGTGTAGACGATTATAAGAAGGCTATTGAGATTATAAGAATATGCTGAAGATTATTATAGAGAAGACATTTTTTACGCTATCATTTCAAAACAGAACTCAACAGCCCAATACTCAATTCATATATAGAGAACAGAGCAGACGACCAAACACAAGCGGTGTTTCCACCTTTTAACATATTTATCGCTTACGTAAGTAGCAAATTCTAACTTTCACTATAGAAACAAGTAAGACGAATCAGCTGATGAAATAGTTATTTGTATATCTAGAGTAAAAAGTACGACTTTTTCTCCCTGTGGGAAAAGTTGAAGCCCGAGGCGGAGCCGAGGGCAGCAATTTTCCTGAGGGAGAAAAGTATTTTTCGCTCGTGATGTACACAACATTTTTCCTCCATCTACATTTTTTTATAGAAACTGCAAATTAAATCATTCTAATAACTTACGTATTGGTGACAATGATTCGTAACACCTAACCTAAATCTAAAACCTAAAAACCGGTCGTCTGATTGGCACTGCCGATGCGCTCTCTATCGGCAAAAGTTGTAACAATTATATCAGCTGAGCAGCTACCAAAAATGGCTGACTCCAGATCACGCGGTTCAGATTTGAATTGCAGATCAAAAATATTTGTTGGCTGGTATTTGAAAAGAATAAATATTTTTAAAATTGTATAAATTTTTATCGTCTAATATTAAGAATATAATAATTATCATACAAACATATATTTCATGAGTTAATCAAATTTCTTGTTGTGGTATTGAATTCAGTTGACTCAATGACATACACCTCTATTACGCTTTCTCATCTGAGCTTAGACCTTCTAACCTATTACAATGTAAGTTTCAAAATAGAGATGCTCCCCATGTTATTTAAATGGAGTCACTTTTACTCCCTAGGAGTTTTTCTGTTTTTTACTACCGAGAGCGAAAAAGTGACACTTTAGTATTAGGTTTCAGGGAGTAAAGTAAGTACTTTGGACAGTAGGTGGAGGAAAAATCTTTAAAATACGTGATCATTTGCTCCAGAGTTCAGAAGAATAAATAAGAGTATAAGGTAAAGCTTATTAATATAAACATGAGCAAATGCTTATGCTTCTACCTAATGCTCATGCGCAAAACCTTATGCTCCATGCTCATGAGCATTTATGCTCAGTTTTCATTCATACGGCCCATTGTGTTGATACTTTATCATGTGTGATAAACTGTATCATTTTGTGGTGATACTGTATCATTTTGTGGAGATACTGTACCATTTATGGTGATACCATAGAGAAAAGATAGCATAGGAAGATATCCCATGGTTTGTAAAATTCATTCAAAGTTTGGAAGTTTTGTATGGAATTATGGTGCAGCGTATCAAGCTGAGATGATACTGTATCAACTGTGTTGTTTCTGTATCATGTGTGGTGATACTGTATCATTATCAAAATTTTAGATGT
>NW_024094656.1:0-9460 GCF_014356525.2 Nilaparvata lugens
TGATTCCGAGGTGGATGTAATTGGGGATCCTACTGAAATTGAAAATACACTTTATTATGACTTTAAAAATCTGGTCCGCCATCTGGATCCGCCATTTTGAATGCAACTTCATTTTTCAAATAGGAAGGTTGTATGTCATGCGATACATGAATTTGATAAGGATTTCAAGAAAAAATGAATGGCGAAAACCGCACATCAATATCTCAAACAGTTTGGAAGATATTCACATTATTAATCAATACCACTCATTGATTCCATCTCTAATTGCATGGTAATGATTATAATGTGAAATCATTCTTCTAAACGGTTTGAGTGATAGCAATGGCAGTCTCCGCCAGTCAGTTTTCTTGAAATTCCGAATCGAATTCATGTATGGCATGACCACCTCCCTATTTAAAAAAATTATGTTGATTCAAAATGGTGGATTCAAGATGACGGACCAGATTTAAAGTCATAGTAAGTAGTTTTTTCAATTTTAGTGGGATCCCCAATCACATCCACCATTAAATTACCTTCGTGTATGAGATAGATATTAAGCCGTTCTCTGACTTTTCACGCACTCTGTATAACTATAAATAACTAGCAAGAACCCATGCTTCGCAAGGATCTATTTTAAAACTTGACAAAATGAAACTTGGACGCAATGAAATTTTGAAGAATTGAGAATAGGCCTATAAACATTCTTGGTTAATTAAGATCTATAAGCAAAATTCAAGTTAATAGTCCAGTAGTTCAGACGTGATGATGCGTCAAACATAATTTTCCTATCCGTACGGCATAAGCCAGCTCTTTACTTTATATAATTATTATAGATATAGTTACGACTGCAAGAGATGAAACTATGATAGCGCCAGGAGGTCTCAAACACAATAGTAGGTACTACATGAACTTCTTGAAAGTGATTGAAAAAATGTTAAAACAACAGAACTGAATCCTTATCATTCTACCTTCATCTAGAGAGGCTTTTTTTGAGCCGAATGGAAATCTATTTATACAAAAAATGAATGTCTGTTTGTGTGTTTGTTTGTATGTTTGGTTGATCCCTGTAGACTTGAAAACTACTTGACATAACGGCATGAAACTTTGGGAATATGTTGTGTGAATATTGGGGATGGTTTCTGAACAGAAATTTTAATAGGGGGGCTAATAATAATTATTTATTAATCCATTTCACAGATAAATGTTTTCGCAATTTTACGGCCGAGCGGCTACTGGAGAACGAAAAGATGATCATGATTCAAGATCATATTGTGATAATATGATTTAGCATCCAAAGTTACCAGCTGTAATAAACATATCACCTGTGATAAATTATTGTGTACTGGTATTAAAACGGTAGTTTGGAGTTGAAGTGTAGTTGATTGGTACCAGCTGTTGATAATGGTACCTTAGAAGACCTATACAAATAATTATCACTTCCCTATCATTGAGAAACTGAAAAATGTTGAAAAAAATTATTCACCTAATGAAAGAGAGATATATAATTCATATTGTATAGTATATATGTATAGTATTCATATTGCATTCATTAATTACTGAAGATGAAAGAATAATTTACAATTTTTTGAATTTAGCTTAGCTTATATTCATCCTAAAATGGAAAGAATATGGAATTCTGTGTGATTCATCGTACATCGCATATTTCCTGAACCATATATCAACAATCTACAGCTATGAAAACAGTGAATATTTTTCTTTGAAACACTGATATAACTTTTTTTTAAAAACTTTACTGATAGATATTACTATCAATTGATTGAGAAGAATATAAATGTTTTCGGAATAATGAATGCTGCATGACTACGCACATAGGAAGTCCGTATTGAGATGTAAATGAACATGTTGATTGTCAGATAAATTTCATGATTCACCAAATAAAGTCAAGTGTAACATGAGATACATTGGCGTACGAAGTTCGCTGAGTAAGCTAGTTGTAAATAAGATTTATATTAATGACAACGCTGAAAAAGACAGGCTCATCACCAGGAATACTATAAATCTGTAGAACGTTTACCACGTAAAACACGTGGTAAGCTCGCGCTCTCAATCAACGCAAAATCAATTCGATCAGCTAATTGATGAAATTTTTTTAAGCTTTCCAATGATTACAACATATGTTAGAATATCATGTGTCAACATCTCAGTTCCATATGGAGTTCACTTACCATAAGCTTACTTAATCCTTTTCATCCTTCGAAATCCTTAGAGGCAGAATATCTCAAAATCCGTTCTTAGTGGCGCATCTAGCATGTTTGAAGAATAGTGCATGTAGGCCAATTAGTTTGAGCTGTAGTGTAATTTTACATCAAAATTTTCGAAGAGTGCTCTCTCCTGAACCCCCCTGTGCTACTGATTGGATTTTTCTGCATAGATCTGATTTTTTTAGTACCTGAACGGAAAAGTTCATCATGACTTTGCTGTGCAATGAACGGTTAAAAAGTGAAAATTTTGGGGACCCAGCTCCCTCAGGGGGGGGGGCAGATTTCTCTGAAAATCCTTTTGTAGTGGATGTTTTGAGGCTACAATAAACAATTGTGCGAAATTTCAAGTTTTTAGGCTTAGTAGTTTGGGCTGTGGTGTGATTTCAGTTTGTCGGAGCTTAGCCTTTTAGATATAGGTAGAAGAAGAAAAAGAAGAAGAAGAAGAAGAAAATGAGAAAAAGGAAGAAGAAGAAGACGAAGAAGAAAAAGAAGAAGAAAAAGAAGAAGAAGAAGAAGAAGAAGAAGAAGAAGAAGAAAAAGAAGAAGAAGATAGATTATTATGTTGCTTTGGCCTGCGATCTGTATAAATAATGTCCTGTAACAACTAAAGGTGCGTCCACACATGCCGAACCGAACCTCGAACCGCGCAGCAAACAGTGCATTCCTCCGAACATCTTGCCTTTCAACAAACATGAGCGCATATGTTCATAATGTTAAAAATCAGCTATTATCATTCGCCGTACCGTACTCCGAACCATTCGCCGTGCCGCTTGTCTCTGTTCTAACTGCTCGCCTCACCTCACTCCGAACGCTGAACTTTTCAGCCAATCAGAGCCTCGATTACAATTCACCGTGCAGCTCGCTCCACAATATTTGGCTATCCATCACAAGTGGAAAACATGCGAACATGTATATAGAAGTGTGGGCAATTTTTATTTGATTAAATTCATGTTTTGAAGAATTCATTGTTACGAATGATAAATTGATAGGAGCTTATAAATATTTTCTAATGGAAAACTTCTGAAAAAATAATGATTGGATAAATACCAATATTGAATTATGTTGACCAAGAACTCAGTACATCGAAAATTCATTCAACTAATTCTGTATTGATAAAATTATAATCATTTTCTCTATTGATAATCAATTTTATCAACTAATCATCAACTAACTGTAAAAGTACTTCAATTTCCATGAATTATTAATAGAATTATAAAAATCTAAAGTGTAGGTCATATCTAAATTCACAAAGAGTTCGATTCTTGTTGGCAAGATAGATGTTATTCAATGCAGAAATCATTGTTATTTTACTAAAAGATAGGATAAAATGAATAGTTCTCTTTCAGGGGGAGTTTTGACAACCCACAAAACTCATTTTTCATTTTTGAAGAAATAATATCAAAAATGTGCATAGGACCTTACTTTTTTGTTCAGCTTGCCAAAATATCCCTCATTTCAATATTAAAATAATCGACTGACTGTACAGTGAGTCAATCATTCTATCAAGGCTTGAATAATTTTGAAATTTCAATTGAATTAAAATGGTAGAGAATAATTATCATGTAGATATCAACACCTTATTTAAAGACATATTAACTGCATGCGTTTTCATATTGCCGATACAGCAATGATAAAGCTGTAGACGTTTATTTAGCAGTCTCAAAAAACTGTTCTAGCTGAAAAATTGATAATACATGCCACGTGTAGGCTTATACATTGCATCAGGAAAACGAAGTTTAAAACTATGGTTCTCCTGAACATATGTTTTTGAGATAATTTCTTTGATGCAGCTGTTTCACATTCACCATTATAAATTATACAGAGATTGTGAAAATAAAAATATAATTTATGATTACCAAAACAATACTATTATTATATTATTGATAATAATTAATTATTAAAACAATACTTTTATTTTATCAATTATAATAATATTTTTAAACATATTTATCAATTATCAGGACAATATTATTGAGGTTGAGTGGAATCAGGCAGAAAGCAATAATAGAACAGATGTTCTTTTTTGAATTTCTTATATATTATTTTGTTATTTCAATGATTACAACATATGTTAGAATATCACATGTCAATAAATAAATTATCTCATTTCCATATGGCACTCACCTTACCATGTTCATAGCCTTACTTAATAGGATCCTTTTTCATCCTTTGAAATCCTTAGAGGCAAAATATCTTAAAATCCGTTCTTAGTGTGCGTCTAGCATGTTTGAAGAATATTTGTGCAAAGTTTCAAGTCTGTAGGACAATTAGTTTGAGCTGTAGTGTGATTTTACATCAAAATTTTGAAAAATTCCCTCTCCTGGACCCCCCTGTGCTCCTGATCGAAATTTTTCTGCATAGATCTAATTTTTTTTCGTAGCTGAACAAAAAAGTTCCTCATGACTTTGCTGTGCAATGAGCGGTTAAAAAGTACAAAATTTTGGGGGGCCTCAGCTCCCGCAGGGGGGCAAATTCTGAAAATCCTTTCTTAGTGGATGTTTTCAGGTTACCATGAACAATCGTGCAAAATTTCAAGTTTTTAGGCTCAGTAGTTTGGGCTGTGGTGTGATTTCAGTCTGTCAGGGCTTAGCCTTATAAGTATAGAGAAGAAGAAGAGATCAAATTTAAAAATTGGGTGTGGCATACCAGTACTACTATTACTTCAGGCCCCACAACTAATTAATGACGTCATAACATGTAGATTAATTCTTCCTAGATCGTAGTAGTTTATACTAGCTTATCAATGTAACTTTTATTACTGTATAGATTTTTATTGGATGGAATACTATCTAAATTTCAGATAAAGACACTTGTATTTTAATGAATAGGAATTTTATTGAAATAAAAAAACTTATTCCACAAATGCAATAATTATCCATACTTTCAGCTTGATAGACATAGGCCTACTCGAATCAGTGATAAAGCTATTGATAAATTCATCTCAACCAAAAATACTTAATAATATGCTATATCAGAGTCGAAGGAGAGGTAAATCAAAGAGAAACCAAATTTTCTTGATATGATAAACCATATGTTTCGTTGTCATGGATTCATTCATAAATATCAAATGTGTTGATCTGTTACTAGTAGAAAGTCATGTTCAATTTTATTTGATTAAAGCTCTACAAATGAAGAGTTTACTTATTTCAATTTAATCAAATAAAAATGCCGACAAAGAAAAAGACAAAAACGATTGAAAACCGTAACTGCGAAGAAGATAAGATGGAATCACATATTGACAAGTTTCTCAAGCCAAAGGAATTATCTATCGACCCAGATTCGCCTACGGCAGAGAGAGATTGAAACATTGGAAAAAGACGTTCGAAAATTTCTTAGAAGGAACGACAACCAAAGACAAAATGAAAATATTGGTAAACTTCTATCACCTGCTTTATACGAAATTGTGGAAAGCTATACTTCATATGAAGAAACTATATCCATGTTGGAAGATATGTTCGTTAAACCGAAGAACGAAATTTATGCACGATACTGCCTTGCTAATGCAAAACAACAAATAGGTGAGTCCATTGATCACTACTATTCTGAACTAAAAAGATTAAGCTTATCATGTAACTTCACTAGAGTGTCAGCCGAAGAAAACAAAAACGAGCATATTAGAGATGCTCTTGTTTCAGGGTTATGTTCTATTGAAATTAAAGAGAACTTTTCCAACAAGGAGATTTGAGTCTACAAGAAACCGTTCCCAAGCACGTGTTCTTGAATCCGCAAAACATATGCCGACCTTTAAAAGTACTTGTTATACAAACTCTGTTGAAGAAAATAAAAACATAAGCTTGAGTGAATCTTTCTCAGATGTTAATGCTGTAACCCAAAATCGACAGGCAATGTAGAGAAACCGTTCAATGCCAACGGTGCGGATATAAAAAACACTCAAATTTCAAGAATGTCCTGCTGTAATGGACACCCATTTCGGTCGGATAGCAATCGGGAGTCAAGTCATTGAAAGGGGAACATGGTTTTATCATGGCCTCCACCAAGAGGCAATCTTTCAAGGGTGGTGTGGTTGTAGAATATTATCTATTACAAGAGGCTGTTTATTACCATTGAATGCTAAACTTATTGTAGAGTGATTCATCAAAAAATCGTGACCAAGTATACATTGCAACAGCTTCTTTTAATACCAAGAGTTAATATTGTTGTATTCATTTCCTTTGTACACATATGCTAAACACATGCTTTTGTAGCGGTGTATAATTGAGACAGATGCATCAGATTTTGCAATGGTGCAACATTAACACAAAATTCTCGACCAGTAGCCTTTTTCTCACGAACTTTGTCCCAAAGTGAATCAGGCATTCAGCTGTTGAGAAAGAAGCCTATGCCATTGTGGAGTCTATAAGAAAATGGAGTCACTATTACTACGAAAACAATTCACTTTGATCACTGACCAAAAATCAGTCACATTCATGTTGCACTCAACACAATAGAAAAATAAAAAATGAAAAGATACAAAGGTGGCGCCTAGATTATTGAATACAAATTCAAATAGTCTACAGACCTGGAAAAGAAAATGCATCAGCTGATGCACTCTCTCGTATATGTATTACAGCTGGGTGTTCAACATTGAACTCACCTTTGGCAAAATACCATGATGAACTTTGTCACCCTGGTGTAACTCGTTTCTACCACTGGCTCAGAATGAAAAATCTCCCCTATATGTAGATGATGTAAGGAAAATTTGCTCCAATTGTGCAATTTGCTCTGAAATAAAACACAGTATATGAAGACAAAAGGAAATCTCATAAGGCAACAAAACCTTTTGAACGAATTAATATGGACTTCAAAGGACCCGTACAATCAAAAACAAGAAATAAATACCTACTGGTGATGGTTGATGAGTACTCAGATTCCCTTTTGTATTCCTTGTCCAGACATGACTGCGAGAACAGTCATAAATTGCCTGGTCTCATTAATATCAATGTTTGGCCTTCCAAGCTATATTCACACAGACAGAGGAACATCCTTCATGTCAACTGAGTTGAAGAGCTTTCTTGGCTCAAAAGGGATAGCAACTAGTAGATCAACGCCTTACAATCCGAGAGGGAATGGTCAAGTAGAGCGATATAATGGAATATATGGAAAGCAATAACACTAGCTCTAAGATCACGAGGACTTGATTCAATCGATGGGAGGAAGTGTTGCCTGATGCACTTCACTCTATTCGATTCTTTTTGTGTACTACAACAAATTGCACCCCTCATGAACGAATGTTCCTACACATGAGATCCTCAACAAATGGACAGTCACTAATCTTGGCTAATGAGCCCAGGACCAGTTTGGCTGAAGAAAATGAAACGAAATTCAAAGCAAGATCATCAGTAGAAGAAGTTGATTGATGAGGCAAACCCAGAGTATGCTCACATTCGTCGCCCTGATGGACAGAGTCCACTGTGTCGCTCCGTCATCTTGCCCCTAAGATAACACGAAAATCTAGCCGGGTAGAATGATATGATAAACCATATGTTTTCGTTGTCATGGATTCATTCATAAATATCAAATGTTGTTGATCTGTTACTAGTAGAAAGTCATGTTCAATTTTATTTGATAAAGCTCTACAATGAAGAGTTTACTTATTTCATTTTGTAACTCTTTTTTAGGAAAGAGGCCCACAAACTTGATCACAATAAATCTGTGGTACAAGAAACCCATCAGAGGACTGTTTTTCAGTTAGGTAAAACCTTAATATTATGATGTTATGGACAGTTCCAACATGCATTTACTTTTTATTTATTAGTTCAAAGTTCTTTCACACACTTTATTCACACTGTTCTTCCACACTCTAATTTTACACTGTTATTCACATTTTATTTACACTGTTCTTTCACACTTTAATTAAATGTTCCACTCACACTTATTTACACTGTTCTTCTACACTTCATGTAAACCGTTGTTTTGTAGAATTGAAGTTCTTTCTTCTTATCGCTCGTATCCATTTTCGTTTCAAAGTTTCATCTTTCGAAAAAGAGAATACCGTACGGAAACTTTTGGAGTCTTGTTATAATTTCCGCGACAATTAGGTACACACCAGTATCCCGTGATTTAAAACCCCAAATTCATTATTACTTTCACAAACGAATATTAGAAGAATGATAAACAAACCATATTCATTGAAATGGAAGACCGTGAAAATTGAATTTGTAATTCCAATTTTGTTGATTACCATATGAGATGTGATAACAAGCATCAGCGCTCTTATTTCGCTGCTTACCGCCAATAGATCATCGATGATCTACATGTGATGACGTCATAGTTTATTAGAGATCAGTTGTGGGGCCGAAGTAATAGTAGGTACTGGGCATACTCACACACTTCCTTGCCGTTATGAAAATGATCACCTGACGCTACGGTAGTGTTACCGCATCTCAAGTCTACTATTCAAAGATTAGAGCCAGCTGGTGACAGGGTAATAACGCTGGAGACACACGAGGTCTGCTATCTTTCATAGTGAATCATTTAATAGAATCAAGAGTTGCCAACAGTTTCTAATTGACATTCTCTCGAATTTCGAGTTTTTTTCAATTTTAGGTGAAAATGTTACGTAACATTAATTGTAGAGATTCTCATGCTCAATCTATTCCAGTCGAATTTTTTGTTTTAATTGTATCGAAGCTTGATAATCAAGAATCTAAAATCAAACTTTGCATAGATGGGGCGGAATTCCTGAAATTTCTACAGATATGGGACTTGTGGCAGTTGATAGAGTTTATCGATGACTATTTCAGGTATAACTTTAATCAAAATTGTTGAAGCCGTTTTCGAGAAAATTGCAAAAAACACAGTTTTTGACAACATTTTCGCCATTTTAGCCGCCATCTTGAATCGCATTGGATCAAAATTGTTCGTGTCGGATCCTTATATTGTAAGGACCTTACGTTCCAAATTTCAAGTCATTCCGTTAATTGGGAGATGAGATATCGTGTACACAGACGCACATACACTCATACGCACACACATACTGTGATGAATTTTTGGAGTAATCTCATGAAAGGAGAGAATTAGCTAGGAAAATTGTAATTACCCTTATAGAATGAAAAATCTGCCAAACGAATAGTTAGCACCCGAGCGATAAGGCTTCCTTATCAACAGCTGAGTATAAGATAAGAGTACCGTTCTGTACTACGCATTTTTTCAGAGAATTATTTAATAAAGTTATAATTATTTTGCAAATTGAGTACAAGTCATTTATGAATTGCTCATTGAACTTTTGGAGGTTACACCTTTGTTTTCTATTGATCAGA
>NW_024094657.1:0-12091 GCF_014356525.2 Nilaparvata lugens
TGTTAATTACGGAAGAACTGAATTCTTTTAATCTATCTGATATTATATATGTCTGAAGCAACTCTTTAGAAACACAATCTTGCGTTCAGAAATTCAAAAATATCATTGATTAATCAATTTGACCAAATAGAATGAGTAGTCGGAATTGTGTTCAACGTTTAGGTAGGTTACAAAACCTACCTAAACGTTGAAACAAATTCCGACTACTCATTCTATTTTGTCAAAAATGATTAATCAATGATATTTTTGAATTTCTGAACGCAAGATTGTGTTTCTAAAGAGTTGCTTCAGACATATATAATATCAGATAGATTAAAAAGAATTCAGTTCTTCCGTAATTAACACTTATATTTTATACACGCGTATATTATTGACAATGATATACGCTTTCAAGATGTATAATTGAATACTTTTAATTCAATCTTTTCTCTATTTGATAAACTTCCATCCTCAAATCTCGCAGTATGACCAATGCACTCACTCATTCCAGCAATATTTCATCTTATTATTCTTATTATTCTTTTTACACTTTCTGAAACAGTTTTACTTGAATCAATTAGTTCCTGATTTTCTTTAGTCTATATTGATAAGCTGTTATGTACAAAAATAGGGAGGGATTTCGAAGCGGAACACATTAATATATTTTCTACAACATCATTAATCATAAAAATTCTTATGAATTTTCCTTCTCGAGTCCGGGCGCAAATGTCATGAATAAGGCACTCCGTGGTCATTTTTGCGTAACAGCCGTGGAAGATGTCTCAATTTCTTCGTTAGGTCTAGCATAATAAGGATCGTGATGATGATAAGTCGAAATCACAGGCAAACACCTCGAAAACAAGATGGCCGCCAAAATTCCAGGGTTTTGCTATATCGCTTGTATTTCAATAACCGTTCAAGATAATCAACCTTTGTTTTGGACGAAAATATTTTAAAAACCCTCCAATACAATTTTTGTTCTATAAAATCTTCCTCTAAAGCGCATATTGTTTTAGTTATAACCTTCAAAAGCCCAAAAAAAACGTTTTTTCTAATTTTTTACAAATTTAATTCCTTTATAACTTTTTTCGTGCAAGAGATACAGAGAAATTTTGAATCTATGAAGCTTAGAGCGTTATTTCAGCTTTGGAACGATATATCTTCATGCGCTGTTGTACGTCAGGAAATGAGTTCTCAAGCGCCCTCAAAAAAAACCCTGCACGGTTTCTGGTGCGTTTTGCCATACACATGAGGTGACAAGCTAGAACTATAAAATCGATTTTTTCATGACTACTTCAAGATAGAGACTTGAAAATGGTCTCAATCTCTTCGTTACAACAAGCCGAATAAGAATATTGATGATGGAAACAACAAAAATATTCAACATCATGAAAAATTCAAGATGGCGGTCATTATTGACAGAAATTTTTATATCGCTTGCTATTTAGTTATTGTGAGAGATATCGGATTGGTTTACCACCAAAGTGTTCAGAATTGAACAAACTATGATGTTCGAGAGAAGAGAATCGACTCATTTCAACCACTCTTCTCATGACTCATTCAACTTCAAAAACTTGAAACATACATTTTTCGGCGACAATATTTCACTTTCCACCCTGTAAATGTATTCGCAGTAGACATACACCAGTGTTATTGGTACAGTGTTCTAGTATATTTCTAAAGCTTCAAAATGACATCTGGTTGGAGGCAGTCAGTTCATATTCCACGGCTGGAGCGTCATCGGAAAAAGAGAGAAAAGTACTGTTTGCAGCTGAAAACATGCTTTTTCCACCAAATGCCAATCCCAACAATTAGAAAATCTTTTAACTCATGACTCCTTGAAGGTACAGACTTTGGAATGGTATCAATCTCTTTATAATAATGTGTAGAAAGAGATTATCCATGATGGTAATCTCAAAAATGTTTGTCATCATAAAAAAACAAGATGGATGCAAAAATATGCCGATTTTTAAGAAATTGTCCGTAATTCTAATAATGTCGTGGATATCGGATCAGTTCAGCCATGTGGGAGCTCCAAAATAATCATACTACAATATCCGAAAGATTTATCTAATTCCAACAACTTCTACTATGGTTAATATAGATGTCAACCAGATGTCATTTTGAAGCTTGGAAATATACTAAAATATAAACTTTGAATTCTTTGTTGCCTAGAGGACTGGTACATAGAAATTTCAGTCTGTTTCCACTGTTCCGATGAAGTTAAATTCTCTTTCTGCCTGGCATTCATTTGTATCACCTTTTAACTTATAGCTCAGCAAGCACAAGTGAGCAGCTTATTTTATAATTCTCGTATTTTGACAGTAGGCTTATAACTGTAGTGCTCTCAATAATGAAGAATTTGAAAATGATTAGAGCTTACACAAGACAATCATCCCGTTGTTCTCAAGATTATTGTTTGTGCTTAGGCCTAATGATTTTTAGAAATTATTGCTGAGGAAATCGAATTTCTTCAATATTTAGCATTTTCTCAATTGATTGACAATCGGGAGTATTGAGTATCGGATTGACATTGAATTATGATCAAGCTAGACTATATAGCAAGATTTGTGAAAATTGATCAGCTATCAACAACTTTCAAAACGTTTGAGGCTTGCAAGATTGTCAGAAATCATAATCTAATTTGTTAGGCAACAAAGAATTCAAAGTTTCTATCTACTGCAGAAGGAAAATTCATAAGAATTTTGGTGATTAATGATGTGTTAGAAAATTTATTAATTTGTTCCGCTTCGAACTATATTATTTTATTTTATCTGATATTATCAGATTAGCTCATTTACTTTAGATTACCAGTTTACCAGAGATTATAATGGTGTAACAACCGAAACCGGTATCTCGATTTTTTATTAATTTGTGGTTTGACAATATCTTTTCTTTTCATTTAATATAAATTACAAAATACGTTCGCTTGAATTCTAGGTTATGATAGTTGAAAATGATACTAATTCAGTATTCAATTGATTGACCAAAGCATAAATACTGGAAGGACTTATTGAAGAAAGAGGGAAATA
Organism: Nilaparvata lugens; assembly: GCF_014356525.2. Taxonomy (NCBI): domain Eukaryota; kingdom Metazoa; phylum Arthropoda; class Insecta; order Hemiptera; family Delphacidae; genus Nilaparvata; species Nilaparvata lugens. The sequence continues at coordinate 3,012 of NW_024094657.1, forward strand.
AAGAGAAAGAGGGTGCGAGAGTCAGGTTCTCTTCATCAGACAAACCCATGAGTTTGTGAGCGGGTAAAAGAGAGTAAGATAGAGAGATAAAGAAATTATAAAAGATAGCAAACGATATAAGATAGCAAATGATAGGGATTCAGAGAGCTTGTACAAGAGAGCAAGAGAGTATTGGAGGGTGCATACAAACTCGGCAGTAATGGTCAAAGGAATTTCAGAATTGAGCAGGGACTACATAATACACCTATTGTATTTCGTGCTTGCTTGTAGAAACCCTTTCCACTCATCACCACGATCCTTCCCATGAAACGCACATGACACCACTCAATCAAGTGATCTAACAAATAATTATTAATCTCGAATCGTCCTTTCCAGTTTTCAAGTAGATTTCAACAACTCTTATACTGACAGATAACAATTTCTATGAGATTTACAAGGTTCTGTTGAAATTCAACACTACAATAGAACATTACTCCATCATTTAATGTATAATCCTATATTGTTAGTTATAAGATTGTTATTCTTAGTCTATCATTCATTAATTTTATAATATGGAAAACTGATATTATTTCATATGATCTTGTTGAAGAAATATTATATCTTTTAGGAAATAATTACATGAATGTGGCATATGAAGTAGGAAATTAAATACGAAGACCTCGATCAACAAGTCACAGATAGGGCAAGAAATATTTCAAAATCAATTAGTTTGATGCAAGAAATAATTGTTTCTGAGGGAGATGATACTGTATCATATTGTGTTGATACTGTATTATTTATGGTGATATGTCATGGTTTAGGGCGTTTATGTTTCAAATTTTACTGTTAACCTAATTTGATAGTCCTAGTATTTCTTTTATGTGAAACTATGTGTCTGTCATTGGTTGTCTCAGACACGTACGGGATAGGAAATTCACGAATGACGACGCATCATCAAGTCTCAACTACTCAACTGATTAACTTGAAATTTGGCATATTCTTAATTTACCGAGGATGGTTATAAGCTATATAGTTTAAATATTTTAAAGTCTTCAAGATTTCAGTAAGTCAAGTTTTTAATTAGACCCTCAAGGAGCACTGGTTAACTGCTAGTAGGAATGAAGCTTGATGCATATAGTCGCGAACTGAGTATTCTACACTTTTCTCCTCAAAAGCTAAATTTGATATATTATATTTGAAAGTTTTCAATGCTGGAACTGCATCTTCCCCCAACGACATACCTCTGAATTATTGCAAGATATTATTCGAAATTGATGAAAACTGATTGTGCCTCTTTCCCTACATCAATAATATATTCTCTCTTTGTTCAATTTAATAATTCCAAACTCTCACCTCAAACATAAATGAGAGGAAAAATTGTCCATTCTTAAAAATATTAATGTTTGATTACCGTGGCTGGTCACCCGTAGCCATTAAATGCTATAAGATAAATGAATGTTTTAATCTTCTGATAATAATAAGTCCTATTACGAAAATAGCGTACTTTTTTATACATTTACATCCATTGAGAGTCGAATACATCTTAAATCGAAAGTTCGATTGTCGAGTTTGTAGGGCCCTGACAAGGATAGCCGAGTTTTCATACCTGAGAAAAATAGCCGAGTTTATATAACACTCAAGAGGGATCTTTTTCTTAAAACTGCCGAATTTGTATACTAAATTTGTGAATTTCTGACCGCACTGCCGAATTTGTATACACCTGTATAGGGTTAAGAGACCATGTGGAAAGTAAGAGAAAAATAGAATTGAAGATTATCTACCAGTTATACTTTTTGACTTAGATAATATTATAATGGAATCATTAACATTATATGGTACCATTTCATTTCCGTGAAACTCTTATGTCAATTGGGATAGTAATGAGGGTAAAATATAGATATGTGTAGTTTTCATCTACATTATTATTCAATCTGTAAGATTAACTATTCACTCCATCCATAAGAAATCAAGTTATATTGACTGGAATCATTGATTATAATGGTTGAAAATACTATTGATTTTATAGACATAGATCACTATAGAGTTATATCCGTTCATGGAATTATGTTGTTTAATGTTGTTTACTGATGATATGATCATCTCCACTGCATCAAAATGAAACAAAGAGAAAGAAAGAAAGAGAGACATAGTGAGAGAGAAACAGCGAGTGAGGAAGCCTGTGAAGGAGTAGTGGGCGGAGAATTAAGTTTAGAGAATTGCAAATGAAAGGGAAGGTATCAGTAGTCAATAGTCAGACGCACCCACTCCCGCGAGAACTACTCACGGTCATTCGCTTATACACTGTTGCCAAATCTCCGGTTGCCATTTGTACGGTAGAACCGTTTTTGTATATTTCTGGAAAAATATACATGGGTGATGACAGCCCTATCTGACGGTAGAACGCTGAACTAAAATTTATACATTTCATACATCTTCCCAACTTATGGCAACCAGAAAAAATTTTTTTATCATTTTTTATTGACGTCCATTTACTTTGAATACCCTTATAATCGATTTTATCGGGTTCTTTGAACCTTGAAGATTACTGAATAATTTTGTTTAGGCGTTTTTGAAATTCGGGAGATGAGTTATAATGGAAAAACAAGTGGCAACCGTATATGGCTGCAATAAGTAGGGGCTGCCACTTGTAATGGCGAAATTAGCATTATATGATGCCACTTGTTGAGGAAGATGTACATATATATATATATATATATATATATATATAATCAATGATTGTATAATCAATATGTGAAATTCTATTTTAGTGATAATAGATGAAACTTTTCTTCTATATCAGTTTGGAACATCTAAATTGAGAAATCTATTGTGAAAATAATTAAGACTGAAAATTTTGTGAAGTAACTAACTACAAGACGTGGGCCGGTTTCCGAGCTCAGGATTAGCTAAATCCTGGACTTTAAACAGCTGGAGCCAGAAAATTGGTTTTCCAAAATTGCGTAGTCGCAGTCATTGTCATAGTCACGTTTGAATTAAATTTCGAAAAACTAGGAAATTGTAAACAGAATAAAAAAAGAGAAAATAGTGTAAAGTTTCAGCTATTTTGAATTACTTAGGATGTCTAATTTCGTCGAGGAAAAACGTTTCCAATTATAGAAATGAGAAAATAGAAACTATGACTACTGTTATGAAAGCTGCCACTACGCCCCGTTTGGAAAGCTAACTTTCTGACTCCAGCTGTTTAAAGTCTAGGACTTAGCTAAACCCGAGCTCGGAACCGGCCCCTGGCCTTTTTTCAGAATATGACGTGTTGTAACCTTATCTAAATTTGGGAGAGGAATTGCACAAGGTTACCTTATTTTTTCTCTCGCTATAATTCTTGATGATGTACACTTGTTGTATGAATCAATAAATAATCAATCAAAGGATATATTGAAATACCCACTGCGTTGAACTCCTGTTTTCCAATGATTTTTTTTTCTTCTCCTAGACAGGTAATGGAAATCGTTGGTGTGTATGAGAGTGTTTATACTGATTGGTTGGCATTTTCAGAATAACACATCACAAACTTTAGTTTTGATTCTTTATTGATTAATACAATAAGTACATCATCGAAATTATAGGGAGAGGAAAAATAAGGTAACCTTGTGCTATTCCTCTCCTAAAGTAGATAAGGTTACACATAGTCCGGAATAGGTTGAGTCTTGTAGTTGTTCACTTCAAATCGTTAATTTTTATTTTCACAAAAAAGATTTCAAATTTAGTTGCTTAAAACCAAACATAGAAGAAATAGGGTAACATTTACGAAATCGTTTCTAATTTTATTAAGAAATAGGGTAAAATTTAGGTAGGGTAACACATAGTCCAAAATCTTGTAGTTGTTCACTTCACAAAACTTTCAGTCTTCAATTATTTTCAGAAAAAAAAAGATTTCGAATTAAGATACTCCAAAACCAACATAGAAGAAATATTCCACGTCATTATTAGCACTAGAATAGGAAATATTCACATATTAAAGAAAATATACTGATTGGTTGACATTTTCAGAATAACACATTACAAACTGTCGACCAATAAGGAGAGAGAGTAGGCGGAGTTAGAGATACGAGTCAACTTGTGCTGCCGTCTACTGGCAGAATGCAGAGTTTCATCACAAACTGTTAACCAATCAGGAGAGAGTAGATATGAAAGGGACTATTTCAATCCAGTCCTACTCTCTTCTCATTGGTCGACAGCCTGTGATATTCTGAAAATGTCAACCATTCAGTATTTTTTCTTTAATATGTGAATATTTCCTATTTTAGTGATAATACCTAACTTCGTCGATGGGTAGCAGCATTTCCTGGGTGTTGAGTTGAAATTGGAAGATTTTCAAGCCAATTTATTTATTTATTTATTAGATAGAGCGAACAATACAATAGTCGGAAAAGAAAAAAACAGGCTATTGCCCAAAACTTCTTCAATTCCTGATTTTGTCACAAATCGTCCAAATATTATGTAGGTTATGTTCACTTCAATTTCAACACCAAATCTTCAATCTGAAAACTATGAATCAGAATAAAACAAAGAATTCCAATTTAGATTAATTGATAATGAAACTCCGTTAAAACAAAAACCAAACTTCAAATATTCACAAAATATAGAATAAAATAAAATATTTTATAATATTTTTAATATTTTCGAATTCAATTAGTCTTCAATGAAATTTGGAAAACAAAAAAAGAATAATACCATGGAGAGAAAATAGCATGGAAAGAGATCCCATGGTTTGTAGAATTCATTCAAAGTTTGGAAGTTTGTATCAAAAATTATGGTGTTGTGAATGAGATGATACTGTATCGTATTGAGTTTATACTGTATTATTTATGGTGATATGTCATGGTATAGGGTTTAGTTTCAAATTTTACTGTTAACCTAATTTGATAGTCCTAGTATTTCTTTTACGTGAAGCTATATGTGTCTGTCATTGGTTGTCTCAGACACGTACGGGATAGGAAATTCACGAATGAGGACGCATCATCAAGTCTCACTACTCAACTGATTAATTTGAAAATTTGCATATTCTCATTTACTGAGGGTTGTTATAGGCTATATTTTAAATATTTTAAATTCTTCAAGATTTCAGTAAGTCAAGTTTTTAATTAGACCCTCAAGGAGCACTGGTTAACTGCTAGTAGGAATGAAGCTTGATGCATATAGTCGCGAACTGAGTATTCTACACTTTTCTCCTCAAAAGCTAAATTTGATATATTATATTTGAAAGTTTTCAATGCTGGAACTGCATCTTCCCCCAACGACATACCTCTGAATTATTGCAAGATATTATTCGAAATTTATGAAAACTGATTGTGCCTCTTTCCCTAAATCAATAATATATTCTCTTTGTTCAATTTAATAATTCCAAACTCTCACCTCAAACATAAATGAGAGGAAAAAATTGTCCATTCTTAAAATAAAAACCAGGTTTATAACCTATAGAGTATAACATGAGTTTTTGGCTAAAAAATTTTCAGTATCATTAATAATTAAGACATCGTGAATAATTACTGTTCTAGTTTTTGATAATTTAAGACTTTAATAATATCCAAAATAATTTATTCAAAATTTGGTCGTTTTTCTCAGCTTTGAAGAGTGTGAATTGGTTTTTGAAAAGTGAAAGCGACATAACCCACATTTTGATTTGAACTTTTGATTATAAATTGGAAATGGGACAGTTTTGGGCAAGAGCCTACTGGGTCTTCCCTCATGTCAAGTATTTGTACTCAATGTGATAAATAAAATGGAAAAATCTGGTGTGGCGCACTCACACAACTTTCCTTGCCGTTATGAAAATAGATCACCTGACGCTAGTGTTCCCGCACATCTCAAGTCTACTATTCAAAGATTTCAGCCAGCTGGTGACAGGGCATAACGCTGGAGACACACATGAGGTCTGCTATCTCTTCATAGTGACTGATTTAATAGAATCAACAATAATTTGCAATGAATAATCATATTTTCTCGAATTTAAAGCTTATTTTCAATTTTAGGTGAAAATGTTACTGAGCATTAATTGTAGAGATTTTCATGCTCAATCTACTCCACTTGATTTTTTTTTGTTAATTGTATCTGATGGCTGATATTGGGAATCTAAAATCGAACTTTGCATTGATGGGGCGGAACACCTGAAATTTTTACCGATATGGGACTTGTGGGCAGTTGATAGAGCTTATCGATGACTATTTTAGGGATAAATTTGATCAAAATCGTTGGAGCCGTTTCCGAAAAAAAACACGAAAAACCTGTTTTTGACAACATTTTCGCCATTTTAGCAGCCATTTTGAATTGCATTTGATCGAAATTGTTCGTGTCGGATCCTTATAGTGTGAGGACCTTAAGTTCCAAATTTCAGTCATTCCGTTGATTGGGAGATGAGATATCGTGTACACAGACGCACATACACTCATACACAACCACACACACACACACACACCACACACACACACCACCACACACACACACACACACACACACACACACCACACACACACACACACACACACACACCTCACATATACAGACCAATACTCAAAAACCATTTTTTTTGGACTCAGGGACCTTGAAACGTATAGAAATTTAGAAATTGGGGTACCTTAATTTTTTTCGGAAAGCATACTTTCCTTACCTATGGTAATAGGGCAAGGAAAGTAAAATGAAAAAATGGGAACTCCATTACTTCAGGCCTCTATAGTGAACTCATATAACATTCCCACATTCATAGTCAATTTTGAGAATACCAAGCTTCATAAATTGTAAGTTTGTATCAAAAATTATGGTTTGTGAGGGAGATGATACTGTATCGTATTGAGTTTATACTGTATTATTTATGGTGATATGTCATGGTATAGGGCGTTTATGTTTCAAATTTTACTGTTAACCTAATTTGATAGTCCTAGTATTTCTTTTACGTGAAGCTATATGTGTCTGTCATTGGTTGTCTCAGACACGTACGGATAGGAATTCACGAATGAGGACGCATCATCAAGTCTCAACTACTCAACTGATTAATTTGAAAATTTGCATATCTCAATTTACTGAGGGTTGTTATAGGCTATATAGTTTAAATATTTTAAATTCTTCAAGATTTCAGTAAGTCAAGTTTTTAATTAGACCCTCAAGGAGCACTGGTTAACTGCTAGTAGGAATGAAGCTTGAGGCATATAGTCGCGAACTGAGTATTCTACACTTTTCTCCTCAAAAGCTAATTTGATATATTATATTTGAAAGTTTTCAATGCTGGAACTGCATCTTCCCCCAACGACATACCTCTGATTATTGCAAGATATTATTCGAAATTATGAAAACTGATTGTGCCTCTTTCCCTACATCAATAATATATTCTCTCTTTGTTCAATTTAATAATTCCAAACTCTCATCTCAAACATAAATGAGAGGAAAAAATTGTCCATTCTTAAAAATTAAAACCAAGGTTTATAACCTATAGAGTATAACATGAAGTTTTTGGCTAAAAAATTTTCAGTATCATTAATAATTAAGACATCGTGAATAATTACTGTTCTAGTTTTTGATAATTTAAGACTTTAATAATATCCAAAATAATTTATTCAAAATTTGGTCGTTTTTCTCAGCTTTGAAGAGTGTGAATTGGTTTTTGAAAAGTGAAAGCGACATAACCCACATTTTGATTTGAACTTTGATTATAAATTGGAAATGGGACAGTTTTGGGCAAGAGCCTACTGGGTCTTCCCTCTGTCAAGTATTTGTACTCAATGTGATAAATAAATAAATATAACCTTATTGAATATGTGAGAAGGTTATCTCACAAACATTATAACAACCTGGTTTTCCACAATACTTCAGCCCCAAAATCCTTTCGTCACCTCTCTCATTTCTTCCCTCTTTTTCTTCTCTTCTATCTCCTTTCTAGTAAACCACTTTTCTCAACAATACCCGAATATTGGGTTACAACATGCTTTCAAAACTGAACCCATTTCAAGCCTCATTAATGCAAAACTGAAGTGCGTATTCTCACAAGAAAAAAAGCCATGTTATTCTTACAAAATTCAACAGCTACTCAGTGAAATTCACTTAAAAATTGTCAGTGTTTGTTAAGTGGGAAGCGTAAGTGTTTAGTATGGAGATGCTGATAGTTTGAAGTTGATCTCCAATATAGTTGAAGGCTGGAGATGCGCTATTGTCATTTGTGACAATGACAGGCAGGCTATTGTCGTATTGTGAGGATGTGTCAATAGGTGAGTGCTTGTCAGAGTTGGCTGGCAAAGGATTATCTCGGAGACAGACTGGATTATCAATGAGGAGGAGGAGGAGGAGGAGGTGAAGGAGGAGGGGAGGAGGAGGAGGTGAAGGAGGAGGAGGAGGAGGATGAGGATGAGAATAGAAGGAGGGTATGGAGTGGAAATGAAATACAGGAAAGTTTATGATCTGTTGAAGTTAACAAGTACGGTATATTATGATTATTCATAAAGTATTGTTGTGAATGGGCTTTTGTAATTAAATTTTTTTCATTAAAGGTTTACAATATGAACAAGATAAAAATGAAAAACTACATCAATTTGAACATTCATCATAAAACTCTAACTTGTTGCTTCCTTGCCCTATTACCATAGGTAACGAAAGTATTGCCATAGAGAAAAAATAGCATAAGTGGATATCCCATGGTATGGGCGTTTATGTCGCAACTTTTACTGTTATCTCAAGCTGATAGTCTACGTAATTCTCTCTCGTGAGCTTTATGATGCTGGTAGTCGCTCATATGTGCCGTTCATACACTCACACCCCAACAAAACAGTAAACATCGACAATAATCGACAGTAATCAGCTTGAGATAACAGTAAAGTTGCGACATAAACGCCCTATACCATGGGATATCTACTTACGCTATTGTTTCTCTATGGTATTGCTTCCGAAAAAAATTAAGGTACCCCAATTTCTCAACTTCTATACGTTTCAAGGTCCCCTGAGTCCAAAAAGTGGTTTTTGGTATTGGTCTGTATATATGTGTGTGGTGTGTGTGTGTGGTGTGGTGTGGTGTGTTGTGTTGTGTGTGTGTGTGTGTGTGTGTGTGTGTTGTGTGTGTGTGTGTTGTGTGTGGTGTGTGTGGTGTGGTGTGTTGTGTGTGT
>NW_024094658.1:0-9449 GCF_014356525.2 Nilaparvata lugens
GGCTCACGGCTCAGACAATAAAGTTCTAACAAAAAAGCAGACACCATTAATGTTACATGAATTTTACATCTAGTATATAGAGTTACTATTTGTCTTTGACTCTATTACAGTAGTCAAAATAGTCCTTCAGACTATAAAAGCACTCCTCCTTTAGAAATTATTTCAAACTTCGTTTAACTCCTTTTTCGCCACACTGCACAGAAAGCAGCTGTTTTCCAGTCCCTACGTAGATCTGAAAGACATTGTTTGCAGACGACTTTCGTCAGACGTCAGAACAGGTTTCTTTCCGGCTAAGGCCGGAAAGAGTATCCTTTCCAGCCGCTACATGGAACTAAGAAAGGTATCAAAAAACTTTTCATTATTTGTGTTTCATTATACAATAATTAAAACATTTATAATAATATCATCTTATTGTCATTTGGAAGAATAAAAAGTATAAACTCAACCTCCCACATAGACAAATCAGAATAAAAAATAAAATACTTGGACGATTTCCTGATATTCAGATTACGTCAGATTTGCTAGAGCTATCACCTTCCACTTCTGCTTTCGGAAGTGCATAGTAACAACTATTCTCATATATATATATATATATTGTTTATTTTGTGTGGCGAAAAACGAAAAATAGCGTTCGCACCACGGGCAAAAATGTTTTTCGGCCTACGGCCTCAGACTTTAAAACCGATTTCGAGCCGGAAAAATCTCATTTTTGCTCTAGGTGCGAAATATACTATATCCTTAATATTTCCCGCAACCGAATTGGTAGTAACATAGAGAAACAATAGCATAAGTAGATATCCCATGGTATAGGCGTTTATGTCGCAACTTTTACTGTTATCTCAAGCTGATAGTCCACGTAGTTCTTTCCCGTGAAGCTTTATGACACTGGTAGTCTCTCATATTGTGCCGTTCATACACTCTTACCCGGTCAAAACAGTGAAAATCGACAGTAATCGGTTTGAGATAACAGTAAAAGTTGTGACATAAACGCCCTATACCATGGGATATTTACTTACGCAATTGTTTCTCTATGGTAGTACTTGGTAAATCTTTCTACCAATATAACTATGCATGATCTGACATGCACTTGAACACATACACATTCAATGTGATCACATCCTAATGATAACTGCCTGATTATGATAAATTATTGACTAACAGAAATAAATTTGAAAAATTGAAAGAAATTAAATGTTTACCGGCCGATCCTTGCTAGCTTTTCGTTTAGCTCTGATGGCACCCTAATGATAACTGCCTGATGATGATAAATTATTGACGAACAGAAATAAATTTGTAAAACTGAAAGAAATTGAATATTTACCGGCCGATCCTTGCTAGCTTTTCGTTTGGCTCTGATGACACGTGTGAAGTCTGGCCAGTCCAGGAATTTCTCCCTAAATAGCACAGTCTCCATGTGTTGGGTGACTTTGGCCATCAGGCCCCAACTGGGACGCTCTCCTTCTTCACCACTTCGTCTGTATCTGCAACCAAATTGAAATTGAAATTTATTTTGCCAAATAATTTACAGACATTTCTACAATCACAAAATAATAACATTAATAGAGTCAACAAAAGTACAACATTTTATAAGTAAACATACAATAAAATTAATTGGACTAGTAATAAAATGAATTATTACAATGCAATGCAATTATCCTATACTATTAAACGAGCAACTTCTGTTTATATGTTTGGATGTTTAGATGTTTATATTTCACCGATTCTAACGATCTTCAGAACATAGTAGGTTATATTATAAGATTCGATTGCACTAGGTCTCATCCCTGGGAAAACTCGCTGAAGACATTAAAAGGATAATTATTATTCATCCTTGGAAAAACAGGTTGTTTTGTCGTCTGTTGTTGATGGAAGTGAGTGAGCGAGTTCATGTGTGTGGGTGGGACTGTGTCAAATTATGACTCAGCTGTTGAACTTTTGTAATCATTCAATCAGGTACTTAGTGCCGGTTGCAAAAAACGGGTTATTTTCAATCCTGATTAATTCCAGTAAATCCTCTTTTGAAATGGACTCTCTAATTGGTTCACGTGAATTATCAGGATTAAAATTTAACCGGCTTTTGTGCAACTGGGCCTTTGAGAGGAAAATTTTTGCATTCCTCTGGAATTAGTCTCAATGTACTGTGATTAGATAGAACATTTCTGTATGAATGTTATTAGAATTTCTTCTTTCGTAATACATTTTTATGCTTTTGTACTCCAGAGCTAAGCTCGGTCCCCGATATTTGTATTAAGCGAGCAATTTCTGTATTATATATCTGTTTATTTTTATATCTGGTTATTTTATTTAACGGATCTCGAAAACGGCTCGAACGATTTTCACGAAATTTGGAACATAGTAGGTTTATTATAAAGATTCGATGGGAATTGGCAAGTCTCATTCTTGGAAAACTCGCTGAACGACATTAAAAGGATAATTAATCCATGGCTGAAAAAGCTGTGGATAATAAAAAAGTGAGTGCGCGAGTGAGTATGTGAAAAATCAAATAATCGCATCCCCGAAATTCATAAGATGACATAAATAGCCATCTGTAAAATATGAACACGATCATTTAGAAAATTGTGTTCTGTTTATCAATAAATAAAAATTACGAGCGGAGCTCCGTGCCCCGATATTAATAATATGAACGAGACAATCACTCAATTTCGATAACTAAAAAAAAAGAATAAGAATAGAATAGAATTGGGATTCTATTTTCGAAGAATTCCATAAAATACTGAAGCTGATGTTTATTGACTTTCATCTAAGAAATGGTATAATATATAAGTTGTTGTGCATGACATAGCATCATCTCCTACCGTTAGTGGAGAGCCTAAGGTTACGCCTCGGTTGCACAAGAACCTGTTCAATTTTAATCATGATTAATACTACGAGAACCAATCAGAGAAGCTTTTTGAAACGAAGGCATCTCGTTCAAAGAGGCTTCTCGAAGAACTAATCAGAGAAGCTTTTTTAGAACGAACGCTGTCTGATTGGTTCTCGTGGCGTTCAATCACGTCGTTTCTTGTGTCGTTATCATATTTTTTCATAAAAAGTATTGTATACTCATGAATATTGAGGAATTGAACTCAGTTGTATTTTTGTGTAATCCACGATTATCATAATTAATTAACAGATCTGCTGTTCGTATTGGAACCAACACATCTTCAGCAGTAGAGTACAGTCACTACCTCCGTAAACAAAGCCATAGTGCATGACAGGGTGGTTAATGTCACGTCAGCACAGTTTAGGGCTCCTACACCAGTAAATACACTAGCTGATATAGATTAGCTGAAGTCAACAAATTTTTTATTGTTTAGAAGCCCTACCTGTGCTGACGTCACCAGAATGCACTATGGCTTTGTTTACGGAGGCAGTGAACCAACACATCTTAGCAGTAGAGTACAGCTGAACTGAAGCAGTACTTTCTTTACAGCTGTAGATGTCCAAATGTTTAGAGTTCTAGGCCCGGTTGCAGAAAAGCCTCTTAAATTTCAGTCATGATTTTAAATGTCGCGAGAACTAATTTGAGAAGGCTTACTTGAAGATAAGGCTTCTCTGCTGGTTTTTGTGATATTAATCACGGTTAAAATTCAACAGGCTTTTGTTAACCTGGCTTTATTCTTAATTTTATTTCAAGGGCCGGTTTCTGAGCTCGGAATTTATGTAAGTTCTAGACTTTAAACAGCTGGAGTCAGAAAATTGGCTTTCCGAAACGGGGTGTAGTCGCAGTCCACGTTCAATTAAATCGAAAACTAGAAAATTGAACACAAAATAAAATAAAGAGAAAATAGTGTTAAGATTCAGCTATTTTGAATTATTAGGAATGTTTCATCTCGTCAGGGAAAAAAGTTTCCAAAGAAATTTGAAAATAAAGATTATCATAAAACGCCTCGTTTCGGAAATTACAATTTTCATAATTAATATGGCAATCTTACTGGTTCTCCTGTCATTTATAACGGTTGAATTTCAAAAGGCATTTGTGTGACCGGGCTTTATACTATTTTCTTTTTCAAATATTTACTGTCAACCTCGTATGATTATTATTTATAATGCAGGCGTATTATAACCTATGGATATACACAGCATAAATTTGGGATTTGTTCATTCTATTACAAAAAACACAGATCGAGAGAGAAAACTAAGATAACCCAAGAAACAGGTTCTAGTACTATAGTATCCGTGAGGATGCCTTGTAATAGCCTATATCTCTACCAAATATTAGATAACAGTTTCAAGATAATCTATACTATAATGAAGTAAATAACTGGCTTATACACGTACGGGATAGGGGAATTATGTTTGACGCATCATCAAGTCTGAACTACTGGACTGATTAACTTGAATTTTTGCATATTGATTCTCAAGTAACCGAGGATGGTTATTTCAATTCTTTAAGATTTTATTACGTCAAGTTTTAAAATAGACCCTTGCGGAGCACGGGTTACCTGCTAGTATAAAATATAATAAGAGTCCAAGTGATTTTCTATAAATAATTTGTATTGGTTCATTTGTTGGTTGGTCTTGAGAATGAACATTTTTGTTGTCCAACAGAACTTAATTAACTGAGAATGGTTATAGACCTATTTTAAATTATTCATAATTTCATGACGTCGCGTTTTTAGTTTGTCAAGTTTCAAAATAGCTCCTTGCAGAGCACGGGTTACCTGCTAGTTTTTAATAAATTAAAAAAATTCTAAAATTCAGATAAGTCCGGAATAGGGTTGTTATTTTCTCTTTTTTTTTAAATTTAGTCCATTCTCACTGAATTTATGAGCCTATGGACAAGTAAAAAATAGATGAGAATTGTTAAATCTCACCATGACTATGAGATCCAAGCCGCTCGGCAGCCGAGACAGGACTGATGTCACAGTCCGAGTAGTCGTATCCCTGCGACCACAGCTCTTCGGCCAGGTTGATGGCCGACTTCCTCTTGTCCAGGGTCGCGTTCTTGCCCATCCACACGTACAGTTCCGTGCCAAAGTCCAATACAAGGATCTGAAATAATTGAAGATTATATTAGATTATAATCTAATCTAAATCTACATCTTCATCTATAATACGAATGAAGGAAGGAATTAGCTTACACATGTACGGGATAAGAAATACACGATTAATTTATTCTTAATTAATTTATCAATTTCCAACCATTTCTAGATAGAAAAAATAGATTCAAACTGAATAAAACATTATCTATATAAATAAAATCGAGCCTCAAATTTTGACATTCGATAACTTTTTTATGTGTGCATCGAATTTGATGATTTTTTATAGTTGTGTTCGTTATATTCAGGACCAGGTTTATGGCCTAACAAATTTATAATCCGACTTCAGGACTCTTTCCTACGGTCCTTCAAAGTTCACATGTAATCCTTATGGGAGGAGATTTGTGAGCTGGCCACACACAGAAATAAAAATCAGCTGTTATATTCATTGCGTCATCCAACAGCCGTCGGTAGATCTGTATTTCTATTTTCTTTCTACTGATTCACAAAATTCTAATTCTAATAATAATGCCGCGGTACGAACGACGACCAAACTTGGGTCGTAGAACTCGAAATGCTGTAAATTTAGATTATGCACAGGAAAATCAGCAGCAAGGAGATATGCCATTCAATTTTTTAGAAGCTGCATTCATTTATCTAAAAATACAAACTGCTGAACACTAACTAAGCACATAGGAAGACCATATTGAGATATAAATGTAAATACTGATTGTTGGATAATTTTCATAAAAATATAGTGCATCTGATTAAGCTAAGGCCAAGTACACCAGAAGAGGCGAGGCTTGGTGATACAAAGTGTTGATCTTACGAAGATTGCCTTATCACACCGTTCCACGCCATGCCCGATTCAGTGTGTATGAGTTCTTCCATCCAAACCAATAAGCAAGAAGCACCTGAATGTAGAATGCCGCATCGCGCCTCCTCAGGTGTGTATCAAGTTAAAGTTTGTCATGAGATGCATTAACTATTTGGCGGTACGAAGTTCGCCGGGCCAGCTAGTTCAACATAAAAAGTCCCTTAATTTTATTTCAACTTCTATTTTAAAAAATCCTTATTGAACGTAAAAGTCCCCTTTTTCACCCTTTATTAATTCATGAAATAAAATTGTATTGAAAATAATAATTTCATTTTAATAATTATTGTAGTATGTAGTATGTAGTATATGCAGTATGTAGGCCTAGATAGTAGTAAAGTGAGAAATGAATACGAAAAACTTGAAGTACTTGAAGATGTATATAATTGAAGTAGCCCTGTAAGAGAAAGTGAATAAGACATATTGTTGTGTGGAGCAATAAACTGACCTTTGCAGGGTTGAGAATTTCTATCCTAGGAATGGACCCCCAGGCAGTTTGCAACGGAACAAGTGCATCGTCCTCAACGCTGTAAATCATGTTCGTGTCGACCAGAGCAGCTTCGTATACTTCATCCTCGTCTAGGCTACCGGCTTCCACACCTTAAACAACCACAAATCAATTATTATCGAAAAACCGTGATTTTTCTATTATTATCAGATCGTACAATTTCGGAGTAGATCCAATATGTCATCCCTTTACACTCCCTAGAAAGCGCATGTCAGCGGCTTGGATTCGGCTGATATCTTTTAAATCTATGAAGTTATGAAATTAAAATGAAGGTACGTGTATGAAATTCAACGATACGGTACAGTATCCTATATAGTGGGTCCACGTTATAATGACAGTGTTTGATTAGCAATGGTATTGCTATCCTTGTCTATCATTCAACAAAGCGAATAGCGTTATCTCTCTCTCGCTTTGCTCTGTTGCCAGATCGTCTTTCATCAATGTAGAATTAATAATAAATAAACAGATATTCATCTTAATTATATGAAATTCATTATGAATTATTGAAAAAATAATTTCTTGCTTAATAAAATACCGGGTTATCATAAAACAATGGTGCGGTTTCAGTAATTCGTAGGAAGATTGTAGGAAATTTTAAATGTTATATTGGTATCTCTGAAAGCCTCCAACCAAAAGTTTGTTTATAAGCTGTTCTAACTCAACATCAGTTCTTGTACTGTTGTCGCGGTGAGTTTAGTGAGTTACTATGTTCTCGGTTAAAGATAAAGCAAAGTGTGTTTTATTGATGACTGAATTAAAATCCGTAATTTTAGTTCAACGTGCGTTCCGACGTGAATTTGGAAGAGATCCAACGCACAAAAATAACATAACACGCTGGTTTAATCAATTTGAAGAAACCGGATCAGTTCAGAAACAGAAATCAACCGACAGACCAAGTGTACCGGACGAAACGGTGAACCAATTAGACAATCGGCAATTAGAAGTCCTGGGAAGTCCATCCCTCGTCGAAGCGTTGAATTAGTATTCCGAAACAACGGTTCACAAAGTTTTACTTAAAAAACTCAATTACACGCTTATAAAAATCCAGGTACTGCAGGAATTGAAACCAATGATTGTGTAACCGTTACAATTTCGCTGTTGAAATGTTGGACAGAATAAGTGAAAACGAATCATTTTTAGATGATATAATTTTACAGACGAAGCTACTTTCCATGTGAGTGGATGTGTTAACAGACACAATTCACGAATATGGGGCTCTGAAAAGCCACACGCAATTGTTGAAAAACAACGTGATTTGCCTAAAGTTAATGTTTGGTGTGGTGTGATGAAAAATCGCGTAATAGGGCCTTTCTTCTTTGCTGAAAAAACAATTAATGGAGTTGCGTATCTCGACATGTTAATCAATTATGGCTTTCCTCAGCTAGATGAACTCGAAACATTCATCAACTTCATTTCCAACAAGATGGTGCTCCCCCACACTTTAGTGCATTGGTCACAGACGCTTTGAACGGAAAATTTGGAGATCGATGGATAGGCCGACAAGGACCTATGCTGTGGCCTCCAAGGAGTCCAGACCTGACACCTTGTGATTTTTTCTGTGGGGTTACATCAAAAACATTATTTATTCACAAAAAATTTGCGACTTGAACCACTTAAAAAACAGATTAATGAAGCAATGACAACCATAACCGAAGAAATGTTAGCGAATGTTTGGAGAGAAGTTGAATATCGTTTGGACATTTGTCGAGCGACTAAGGGCGCCCACATTGAAATTTATTGATTATGTAAAAAAACTGTTTGAGATGACAAATAAGATTAAAAAAAAAACATTAATTGTAAGTAATTCTGTTTTTCTTTAAACAATGTTTGAAACCGCACCATTATTTATGATAACCCTGTATAATTGATTATTTTAAACGAGAATAACAGTCAATATTACATTAATAAACGTGCTCAGCTACCGTTTATAGAAGGCATTGACAAGACCGAAGTTCGGCAACGTTGTTCTCCTATCTTTCTCCACTGCCATTATAACGTGGACCTCAACAAGAGCCATTTGTTTCTATATGTCAACACTAAGGTAACCATGGTCTTGTAGAATTTCAGATTTGTGTTTTTCCTTACTTTATTTTCACCTCATGTTTTCCTTTACTTTATTCCCTCACTTACATGAATGTTCTGTGAATTGGCCCACAAATATATTGGAATTTTTTCAACTTATTGAGAAATTTCATTTTTTTAATATATTTTCTTGACAAGTAAAATATAATTGTTTATTATAAACAAGAATAAATAGTTAATATTACATCAGATATACTGGTATCAGCTACCCTCTATAGAAGACAGATGAGTGTACAACCCAAATCCCAACTAATTAAAGGCTGAAACTTGCTATAAGATTGAATCTCCAACCACAATCTTCAACTACACCTTCAAGTGATTGAAGTGATCTCCAACCACAGATAACTCCAGTATATTCTTACCTTTGTAACTGGTGGGTAGATCGTCGCCTGCACCCAGCAACTGCCAGAACCTGGACTGGTTGCGGGGGGTTCCACTGCTGCCAACTGAGCAAATGTGTGGCGCACTGCAGCCGAGGTCCTTGTGTGTCAGAATGTGCTGAGCTATGTCCGCACTGCGTGACTTCTCTATCACATTCGAAAACTCGCCCACGTAGTGAAACAGCTGCCCGAAACAAAACGGATGGGAGGTCTTTATTCATTCATACATGTCATTGATTGTTATAAAATAACATTTACAATATTGTCATACTGTTAACAACAATGTCAAAACAGCTTAATCATAAATGATTGGAACGAAAAAACATACTTAAGCCCTTACTATCCATTCCTGAATTTTCATTTATAACATTAAGTTTATTTATAACACCAATTGCATATTAGCATAGCCCCTCTAATACAAGGCCGCGGCCTACGATATTGCAACGTCGCAGTGTAGGCCTAGAATCTAATACATGATTGGTGAAAAACATCAGCTGGTTTTTTAAAAAATCTTTCCACCAATCATGTATTAGATTCTAGGCTACACTGCGACGTTGCAATATCGTAGGCCGCGGCCTTGTATTAGAGGTGGCTATGATATTAGTCCAAAAGATGATTATTCA
>NW_024094659.1:0-10288 GCF_014356525.2 Nilaparvata lugens
AGTTTCTAAAAAATAACTTTCTCATTACTATCCTTAATAGAACATTATATTTATCTAGCCTACTAACTAGCTGGCCCGGCGAACTTCGTACCGCCAAATAGTTAATGCATCTCATGACAAACTTTAGCTGGATGCACACCTGAGGAGGCGCGATGCGGCATTTTGCATCCAGGTGCTTCTTGCTTATTGGTTTGAATGGAAGAACTCACACACACTGAATCGGGCATGGCGTGGAACGGTGTGATAAGGCAATCTCCATGAGATCAACACTATAGTGAGGTCCACGTTATAATGACAGTGGATAAAGATAGAAGAATAGCGATGCCGATTCTCTGCATTAATTAATCATATTTCTACACTGTCAAAACATAATGGCATCGTTGTGGACCTAGAAAAGGATAGTATCACAGGCTTTGTCGAATGATAGACAAGGATAACAAAACCAAAGTTGATCAAATACTGTCATTATAACGTGGACCTCACTATACTTTGTATCACCAAGCCGCGCCTCCTTAGGTAAGCTTAGTCTTAGTCTTAAGCTTAATCTGATGCACTATATTTTTATGAAAATTATCCAACAATCAGTATTTTACATCATATGGACTTCCTATATGCTTAGTTAGTTGTAAAGCAGTTAGAAGTTTTAGATATAGTTGAATGCAGCTTGCTGGGAAATTGAATGGCAATCTCCTTCCTGCTGATTTTCCGTGCATGTCGAAAATTTACAGCATTTCGAGTTCTACGACCCAAGTTAAGACGTCGTTCGCACCGCGGCATATTATTAGAATTAAAATTTGTGAATTGGTAGAAAGAAAAAAATAGAAAAACAGATCTACTGACGGCTCTTGGATGAAGCAATGATTATAACAGCTGTTTGTATTTCTTTGTGTGGGCAGCTCACAAATCTTCTCCCAAATTTATATCTACAATGGTAATTGGGAAGCTCTATCAACTGCCACAAGTCCCATATCTGTAAAAAATTCAGGAGCACTGCACCATCTATGCAAAGTTTGATTTTAGATTTTCAATTATCAGGCTCAGATACAATTCAAACAAAAAATTTCTATTGGAAAGATTGAGCATGAAAACTCTACAATTAGTTGGAGTAACGTTTTCACCTAAAATTGAAAATAAGCTCGAAATTCGAGAAAATAAGATTATTCAATAGGAAACTTTGGCAAGTGTTGATTATATGAATCATTCACTACGAGAGATAGCAGACCTCGTGTGCCTCCAGCGTTGAGTCTGTCACCAGCTGGCTCAGATCTTAGAAAAGTGGATAGAGATGCGCGGGAACACTAGCGTCAGTGATCAATTTTCATAACGGCAAGGAAGTTGTGTGAGTGCACACGCCAGATTTTTATTTATATCGATTTCATATTTTGTTTGTATTGTAAATTCTTACTAATTTATATAAAAAATCTTCAATCCCATATCAGTGAATGAAGTTTGTAAATAGTAATTATAACACGCAACAAGCAAAATAACTTATACCCCAAAACATATCATTATAGTGGGTGTATTCATTGATTATCTTTGCCTATTGAGAAATTATTCAATGCATAAAACTTCATTGTTTAAATTCTTATAGTATTCTAATTCATAATGTGATTGTCTTGAATGTGATGAATAAATTTTATATGATTTGATTTGAATAAGAGAGAGTTTTATCTAAATATATAAAAGCGAAATGGCACTCACTCACTGACTTGACTCACTCACTCGCAGAGCTAAAAATCTACCGGACAAAAAACGTTCAAATTTGGTAGGTATGTTCAGTTGGCCCTTTAGAGGCGCACTAAGAACGGATGAGAAAAATTTCAAAGACAACGCCAAAATCTGCGTTTTTCCAGCGTTTCTCAGCTTTATCGAGAACAAATGGACAGAAAATGTTCAAATTCAGTCAGCTAGCGTTTAATAATGTTGTGTGAGAGGAATTGCTATAACGTCAAAGATCGCTCAAAATTAGCGTTTTTTTTTTTTTTGCTTTTTCTCAGATTTATCGAGAACAATGAACAGAAATTGTTCAAATTTAGTACAGAAGCTAAGCTGGGGTGTAATAATGTTGTGTTAGAAGGAATTTGAAATGACGCCAAAGATACGCCCAAAATTTGCGTTTTTGGCGATCGAAGCAGTTCCGCTGATCTCATTTCTGAACGATCCAGTCGGGGTCCAGGGGCGGATCCCCCTGGCTAGATGGATGACGCGAGCGAAGCGAGCCTGACGGCTAGTAAATGTATAATGTGAAAGAAAGAATTATGAAATTCATTATGTGGGTAGGTCTCAGAAAAAAGTATCTATATATAAGAGAGATATTGATTTACAAAAATCCACAGATAGCAAAGGACGAAATAAATATAGATTTAAAAGAGCAGTACGGAATTGGTTATATGATATGGCATTTACCAGACAAGGAGCTCATTCTGAATAGGTATAGGATAAAACTACTGTCATGTTTTACAATATATTTATAATTATTAATTCTACCCATAACTTTCCTTCATAACAAAAATTACTAACTAATTTTTTATACATATCTTAGAAAATAATATTATGATCACCCGACACAATTATTATAGTGGGGTATCATAATTAGAACTAGTTTAGCTTAGCAACTTTGTATGTATAATATAATAATAATGTATATGTTTTGTCAATAAACTCCTCTGGTTGCAATTCATAAGATAAATTATTATTAGAGAATAATTGGGTTGTGTTTGTTCGTTTGTTCATATCAAAACATGTCAACTTGTAGATTGAATATCGGAAAACCGGGAATGATTTAGATTTCCGAATTTGGCACATAGATTCTCATATAAATCACGTGCACCTCAAAGCCCAAATTTCATTTTCCTTCCGGATTTTCATATTAATGTTCAAATTTCATTCATGGACATGAAATTTTATACGGCATACATAGTTGTAAAATGTGGTTGTATAAAGGAAGCTCAAGAGAAATTGATACGCTGATAGAGATGTGTAGCAATTTGTGTTTCGATACAGAAAAATCATGTTTTGATAGAGTAGTTTTGATACAAATGCTGGCAGCCTATAACAAGAGTATCGATGCTTTTAGATATTTTTTTAAGTTAGGTAGTTCAAAAACATTGCCAATCATATTGGCATCGAGTATTTTTTATTTGAGTTTATTGTTACTGTACACTTCTTTACTAATTATTTAAATTTATGAGTAATTGGGAAGATCATGAGAATTCACGGTATTTTCCCGGTTAGTAAAATAATGAGGAATCACGTTCTCCAGGTTTTCCCGTAGGTGGCTACCCTGTTAAGGCTGTGCAAAGGCTGAAAATAAACTTTCTACTAGTGATATTTATCAAAGTTTTTCGATTTGTATATCATCAAGCTATCAAAATGAAAATGTTTTCTCAGGAAAAACATTTTTCTGATCATTTCTTTTTTAGATATGAGCGCCTGAAGTTTAAATTTTGGGACAGAACATTTCAAATTAGGTAAGAGATAAATCCATGAGATTTAGAGGATAGATTCTTCATGATATAATTGTTGATCTAGTAAAACACAAATTTTCTGAAAATATCAATTTTTAAGATAGTTATTCAATTTACCAAAAATAATTTTAGTTGAGTTATTTTTGGTAAATTGGATAACTTTTTCAACAATTATATTTCCAGAAAATTTTTGTTTTACTAGATCAACAATACCATGAAGAATCCATCCTCCAAATCTCATGAATTCTTACATTTCAAATTCGGTAAGAGTTGAATACATGAGATTCAGAGGATAAATTCTTCACGGTATTGTTGATTGAATAAAACAAAAATCTTTTGAAAATATCATTTTTGAGAATGTTATTCAATTTACCAAAAGGAACAAAAACATAACTCAACTAAAAGACATTTTGGTAATTTCTAGTAAATTGGATAACTTCCTCAAAATTGATATTTTCAGAAAATTTTTGTTCTACTAGATCAACAATACCATGAAGAATCCATCCTCCAAATCTCATGAATTTATATCGTATGAATTTGAAATCTTCTGTCCCAAAAATTCAAACTTCAGTCGCTCATATCTCAAAAAGTAATGATCGTGAAAAAAATGTTTTCCTACAGATACCTTGAAAAGTGACCATTTCTGCACTGATTGCAGGCCGCAAAGAATCACTTTTCCGCACTTGTGCGCAAAGTGAGTACTTTGCGTACTCCAGATTTGCAGCATGACAACGCGCAAAATAGTTAGTAGGTTATATGAGACCAGTGCAGCAAAATCAAAATGAAGTTGGTACAGTGACTGTGGTGCCCGTTATAATAATATGAAGGCAGTGGACAACAGTGGATGACAGCGACAGCCACCACATTCAGCACACAGCCGCCTTCATTCATTTACTACTACATTATTCAATTTTATTTATAATAATAAAATTACACAGAAAAACATTTGATGGATTTCAGGGAATTTTACCCATAATTGCCCACTTTCATATTCAATGGTAACTGGAGGAGAAACTTAATGTGAAATAAGTGCGCAAAGTTCCTCTGCTGCACTCAAGAAACCATTCCGCCTCGCCTACGGCTCGGGCGTAAACGTTCTTTCGGTGCAGCAAACTGTCACTTTGCGCACTAGTTGCAAAAATAACTATTTTGAGATATGAGCGCCTGAAGTTTAATTTTAGGGACAGAACATTTCAAATTAGGTAAGAGATAATCCATGAGATTTAGAGGATAGAGTCTTCATGGTATAATTGTTGATCTAGTAAAACAAAAATTTTCTGAAAATATCAATTTTTAAGATAGTTATTCAATTTACTAAAAATAACCAAAAATACCTTTTAGTTGAGTTATTTTTGGTAAATCGAATACCTTTTTCAAAAATTGATATTTTCAGAAAATTTTTCTTTTACTAGATCAACAATACCATGAAGAATCCATCCTCCAAATCTCATGAATCTTACATTTCAAATTAGGTAAGAGTTGAATCCATGAGATTAGAGGATAATTCTTCACGGTATTGTTGATTAAATAAAACAAAAATCTTTGAATATATCAATTTTTCAGAAAGTTATTCAATTTACCAAAAATGAACAAAAATAACTCAACTAAAAGACATTTTGGTAATTTCTAGTAATTGGATAACTTCCTCAAAATTGATATTTTCAGAAAATTTTTGTTCTACTAGATCAACAATACCATGAAGAATCCATCCTCCAAATCTCATGAATTTATATCGTACTGAATTTGAAATCTTCTGTCCCAAAAATTCAAACTTCAGGCGCTCATATCTCGGAAAGTAATGATCGGAAAAAAATGTTTTCCTACAGATACCTTGAAAAGTGACCATTTCTGCACTGATTGCAGGCCGCAAAGAATCACTTTTCCGCACTAGTGCGCAAAGTGAGTACTTTGCGTACTCCAGATTTGCAGCATGACAACACAAAATAGTTAGTAGGTTATATGGAGCACCAGTGCAGCAAAATCAAAATGAAGTTGGTAACAGTGACTGTGGTGCACGTTATAATAATATGAAGGCAGTGGACAACAGTGGATGACAGCGACAGCCACCACATTCAGCACACAGCCGCCTTCATTCATTTACTACTACATTATTCAATTTTATTTATAATAATAAAATTACACAGAAAAACATTTGATGGATTTCAGGGAATTTTACCCATAATTGCCCACTTTCATATTCAATGGTAACTGTAGGAGAAACTTAATGTGAAATAGTGCGCAAAGTTCCTCTGCTGCACTCAAGAAACCATTCCGCCCTCGCCTACGGCTCGGGCGTAAACGTTCTTTCGGTGCAGCAAACTGTCACTTTGCGCACTAGTTGCAAAAATAACTATTTTGAGATATGAGCGCCTGAAGTTTAATTTTAGGGACAGAACATTTCAAATTAGGTAAGAGATAATCCATGAGATTTAGAGGATAGAGTCTTCATGGTATAATTGTTGATCTAGTAAAACAAAAATTTTCTGAAAATATCAATTTTTAAGATAGTTATTCAATTTACTAAAAATAACCAAAAATACCTTTTAGTTGAGTTATTTTTGGTAAATTGGATAACTTTTTCAAAATTGATATTTTCAGAAAATTTTTGTTTTACTAGATCAACAATACCATGAAGAATCCATCCTCCAAATCTCATGAATTCTTACATTTCAAATTAGGTAAGAGTTGAATCCATGAGATTTAGAGGATAAATTCTTCACGGTATTGTTGATTAAATAAAACAAAAATCTTTGAATATATCAATTTTTCAGAAAGTTATTCAATTTACCAAAAATGAACAAAAATACTCAACTAAAAGACATTTTGGTAATTTCTAGTAAATTGAATAACTTCCTCAAAATTGATTTCTTCAGAAAATTTTTGTTTTATTTAATCAAAATTACCATGAAGAATCCATCCTCTAATCTCATGAATTTATATTTTACCGAATTTGAAATGTTCTGTCTGTCCCAAAAATTCAAACTTCAGGCGCTCATATCTCAAAAAGTAATCATCGAAAAGAAAGGTTTTCCTGAGAAAACCTTTTTTCATTTTGATAGCTTGATGATATACAATCAAAAAACTTTGAAAAATATCACGAGTAGAAAGTTTATTTCCAGCCTTGCACACAGCCTTAACCGGGTGGCCACCTACCCGGAAAACTGGAGAACGTTGAATCCTCATGATAGACTACTTTCATTGAACCAGTTTTCTTTGATTACAACATTATTTCGATATTTATTGAAAAATACCAGTGTAAAGAAAATTTGCCATGCTTGTGATAACCAACCAATTCAAACTTCTTTTGCCTGTTGGTTGGGTAAGGTGTTAAACAATAGTTGCCAAAGGGTAGATTGATTGATTGATTGATTGATTGATTGATAGATTGATTTTAGATAAATATTGATAAAGAGAGCATTATGAAAACATCGACCGAAGTCGTAACGCATACTCACAATAATATTGACCACACCAGCTGATAAATCCATAAATACTGCTCTGTGATTTCACTAACCGGGAAAATACCGTGAATTCCTCCTAAATTTTCCAATACTCATAAATTTAAAATAATTTTTCCTCCACCTACTGTCTAAAGTACTTACTTTACTCCCTGAAACATGATACTAAAGTGTCACTTTTTCGCTCTCGGTACTAAAAAACAGAAAAACTCCCTAGGGAGTAAAAGTGACTCCATTTAAATAACATTGGAAGCATCTCTATTTTAAAAACGTACATTATTGGAATAGGTCAGAAGGTCTAAGCTCAGATGAGGAAGCATAATAATTATAGAGTAGTCATTAAACCAACTAAATTCAATACCTCAACCAGACATTTGATCGATATATAAAATTTAGTTTGTATCTTGAAATATTATTACAAATTCATATCACTATACTAAAAAATGTATGTATTTTTTCTATTTATTCATGTTATTCAAAATATCAGCCAACGAATATTACTTATTAACTAATCAAATTTGAAACGGGAAGTTCATCATAGCTGTGGTTTTAGCTGTCATTGTTGTTACAACTTTAGCCGACAGATAGTGCTGTCGGAGGAGAACTGTGATTACAAGCCAGCTGTTTCTGTTTACTTTTTAGATTATGTTGTAACACATTGTTTGGTCACATACGTTTTTAAAAATTATTATTAGCAGTTTTTATAAAATGTAGGTGGAGGAAAAATGTTGTGTATATCACGAGTGAAAAGTGCTGTTTTTCTCCCTCAGGAAAATTGTTGCCCTCGGCTTCGCCTCGGGCTTCAAACTTTTCCTCAGGGAGAAAAAAACAGCACTTTTCACTCTAGATTATACAAATAACTATTTCCTCCACCTACTGTTAAAGTACTTACTTTACTCCCTAAAACCTAATACTAAAGTGTCACTTTTTCGCTCTAGGTAGTAAAAAACAGAAAAACTCCCTAGGAGTAAAAGTGACTCCATTTAAATAACATGGGAAGCATCTCTATTTTAAAAACTTACATGGTAATAGGTTAGAAGATCTAAGCTCAGATGAGAAACCAGATGAGGTGTCTGTCATTGAGACAACTGAATTCAATACCACAACCAGAAATTTGATCAACTCATGAAATATATGTTTGTATGATAAATATTTAATATAGTAGATGATAAAAATTTATACAATTTTTAAATATTTTATTCTATTAAAAATACCAGCAAACAAATATTTTTGATCTGCATTCTGCAATTCAAATCTGAACCGCGTGATCTGGAGTCAGCCATTTTGAATTAGAAATAATTTTTCTTGAAATTTTTAAATTCTTTATTGAAATTTTCTAATTCAATAAATCAGTGGTTTTTGACAATATCTTAGTCTTTTTCATTCAATAGAATAATTACCACAATATCAAACTTACAACTACACAAAAAGTCAGCCATTTGGTAGCCCAGCTGATATGATTGTTAACAACTTTGGCCGATTGATAGCGCAATCGGCTGTGCCTATCAGACGACCGTTTTTAGGTTTTAGATTTTAGGTTATGTTGTTAGGAAACATTGTCACCAATACGTAAGTTATTAGAATGATTTATTTGCAGTTTCTATAAAAAAATGTAGATGGAGGAAAAATGTTGTGTACATCACGAGCAAAAAATACTTTTTCTCCTCAGGAAAATGTTGCCCTCGGCTTCGCTCGGGCTTCAAACTTTATCCCTCAGGGAGAAAAAGTCGTACTTTTCACTCTAGATATACAAATATGTTCTGAACAAAGCTCAGGCTAGAGCTACCAGAGGACTGTAATTTACTATTCAAATAATCAAATACAAAAAGGGGTAAATTTAATCTTCAATTTGAGCTAGGTTATTTGTACAGTTAAACCTCTGCATTAATGAACAATAAAAAGAGCAAAAACTCACCAGATTTAATCCAATCTTGTCTACTTGCCCTCGAAGCCTTTATTAGGTGTTTTGGTCAGGTTCAGGGTGGATGGAAATCTGGGATAAGACAGGTTCTGGCTTCCGGGCAGCCTTTTCACGTTCAACTTGCAGGCTCTGCACTGTATTTTGAACAAGCTCAAACTGGATTCTTTGTAAATTCAAATCCAATTCAAATTAATTCAATTTAACACTATTTACGCTGTTATACTCATAATTCACACACACTACACTCAAACAATCAATTACAAGAATTTCCGATCGAAATTACATGACAAAAATACAAACTCGGTCTTCACAACACGGGACGAGACAAGACAAGAACGACTGACGAAACAAAACTAACTAGGATGACAAGGCAAAACAGCTGGACGATCTGCGCTGGCGCAAACAGCCTGCTATTGGCAGAACAGTCTGGCATTTTGGCGCTACAGTTCGAATTCTCTGGCCAAACCAAAATAACTATAGTAAAGAAGTGTACAGTTATCTCAAGTATTTTTGCCGGTAGGTGGCCACCCTGGGCCCAGCACTCACCTCCTTTGATAACACCATTGGTGCTGATGGCAGACATCGACAGGGCCGTGATGAGGGTGACCACACTGGAGGCCAGGATTATAACACACCCGTCATCTGCCAAAAACAAAAAAAAATCATTCAATTAATCTATATAATAAGATAGAGTAGGGTTGTGTTGTTCGTGTGTTCGTTTGTTCGCATCAAAACATGTCAACTTGTGGATTGCATACCGGAAAAACGGGAATTATTTAGATCTCCAAATTTTGAACATAGATTCTAAAAATATCAATCTCGTGCACCTGGGGGCCCGTCCTCACCAATGTACAAGTGGTTACAAGTCTTGTTGCCAACCATGGTTTTGGAGAACAGCCTGATTACTAGCGTTTCACAAAAGCAGAATTGTAAACTTGTAGTTACAATGAATTTCTACAAGTTTACAAGTGATTTGCTTGTTACGAACAAGTGTTTCACAAGATTTTCATTGTGGCCAACAATTTTTGTCAAAATTACTTGTTCGTAACTATGAAATTTCTACCGAGGTGGAAAGCTATGTAAAGGATTTACAAGTGATCATTAAAATGATTTTAAATATTCAATGAATATTTCTAATAATCAAAATGCCCTATATCCCTCTAAATTGTTATTTTGGAAATATATGCATCTGGAAATTAAATTTAATAATTTCCAAAATAGTTATAATGTGTTACCTCATAGGTTATTGTACTATAGTATTATACACAGTATATATAGTACAACTACTATAATATATTATATATATATATATATATATTATACAGAGTACATAGAGTGTGTAGGTTACAATTCAGCAATAAGGAAGTAGACGTACAAAAAACATAATTGCTTTCAATATTTTCAAAGTAATCATTGAAAAGTACAAGTAACCTTATAAAGGA
>NW_024094660.1:0-10332 GCF_014356525.2 Nilaparvata lugens
GTTCGAGAAAATAAGATTATTAAATTGCAAACTGTTGATTCTATTAAAGAATTCACTATGAAGAGATAGCAGACTTCGTGTGTCTGCAGCGTTATTGTCCAGGCGGCACAATGAAGAGCTGTACCAGTTATATCAACAGACTGATATACAGTGACGTCCACGTTATAATGGCAGTGTTTGATTAGCAATGGTATTGCTATCCTTGTCTATCATTCAACAAAGCGGATAACGCTATCTCTTTCTCGCTTTGATCTGTTGCCAAATCGTCTTTCAACAATGTAGAATTAATAACTAGTAGTTCTGCGAACAGTAGACCTCGCTCATGAATAGCCTACAACTTTCAAACTAATGAGAAGGGCCATTAAGAAAGTACAGTATATTGTGAAGATTTATCCATGTCATCTATTATTTTCTCCATTGAAAGTGCTAAAGACATTGTTTCCAGGGACACCGGACTTATAAATGTCTCTCAAGGAGGTACCTTCATATCGTCCCCATATTTACAATATTACAAATTTTCTAACAATTAATTATAAGAAATCGGTCAACTGACAGAAAAATGGAATATGCAGTAGGCAATTTAGACGATGAATCGTCTCACAGACGATAAAGAGACGGAAAATGATTCTAAATAAGATGGGTTTGTTGGTGACAATGACAGGAGGTTGCTAATAATGTTTTTCATGAAAAGTGGATTCAATGTTATGGCGGCTTGTTATGCCTATACAGAATGTTTAGGCTCACAAGTCGGTTTCCGATCTCATACTAAAACGAAAACAAAAGCTAACTAAGCTGTGATGTCTCCGGCCGGTTCGGTAGGTCTAGAAACTATTCATCTATGAAACAGGGAAATATCGTGTTGAAAAGGGAAGAAGAAATGGTGCAATCAAGTGAGAAGTTTTCTTCAATTAATAAATACAGTATGATTTGGAGCGGCTCAGACGTTTCAAGGTTCACCGCTGACAACTCTTGTCCACTATCAATAGCATTCAAACGATACCATTCATTCAATACAGCACATTTTAGAGCGGCACAATTTATATTAAAACCAGAGGTCTTATCAAAAATCGTTACACATACGTTTCTGCGCCTTGTTTCAAAGATCTTGTATACCAAATTTCATCTAAATCGGACAATAACTGTGACTGTAACTGCGGTACAAACAAACAAACAGACAAAAGCCGATAGAGTCGAAACTAAGACTTCAGCTTCGCTTCGGTCAATTAATTAACAAAATATTTCATCTTAATTGTGAAAATTCATTATGGAATTATTGAAAAATATAATGTATTGCTTAATAAAATGTAATTGATTAATTAAAACGAGAATTAACAGTTAATATTACATCAATAAACCTGTATCAGCTACCATCTATAGGAGGAATTGACAAGACTGAGGATCGGCAACGTTGTTCTCCTATATTTCTCCAAAACTGCCATTATAACGTGAGCCTCACTATATTCACAGTGCACAGACTAAGATGGGCAGGACACCTGATTCGAGCAGCCCCACCCAAGATGGCGATGAATGGGAAAATATAAGGAAGGAGACGAGGGGGGATGGATGTGGTTGACCAGGATGCGGCCAAGGTTGGAGTGCAGGGATGCGGTGAACAGAGATGCTTGGAGGAGAAGATTGAGCGAGGCTGTGACCCGTACTGGGTTGTAACGCCAAACCAGAACAAGTTTCAATTCATTGATAGTTAAGTAGTGTGTACCTTCTATTCTGATACGATTGTCCTTCTCCTGGCGGTCCTTGTTCTTTTCAAAATAGACCTTGGGGCTGTCCTCCTTCGTCTTGAGAATGTCGGCGCCCTTTTGCCGATCAGATGTCGGTGGATCCAGGAGGGCACGGCTAGGTACTGCTCCACTACGCTGTTCGCCTTCTCCTATATCATCGTCAGTGCTGCAACGACAACGTAGATGTATAGAGTGCCACCTCACAGATCACAATAGAATATAAATATATGTTTACATTATTTTGTGTGTTGCAGAACTGCACAACCAGGAGGCAGATTGCCGACTGTTATGATATTCAATCAGATGACCACCGCTTAAAATGCTGTCTTGCTCCAGCATACACAAGACAGGACCATTTCATTTTCAATTGGCAAAGCTGTTAAAACAGAAAATTATTATTCAAATATTGGAATAGAATCACCTGACACGAACAAACTACAATTCATTTTGTATTATTTGATCACAGAGTTATCTCAAGTCTCACTGTTTAGCGACGTTTACACGTTGGAAAACGTAGCGTTGGCGAAGCATATCATCATAGAGAAAATATAGCACATGAAGATATCCCAAGTCAACTCAAGCCGAAAGTCCTAGTAGTTGGTTTTTACTTTCCTTGCCCTATTACCATAGGTAAGGAAAGTATTGCTTTCCGAAAAAATTAAGGTCCCCCAATTTTCAAATTTCTATAGGTACGTTTCAAGGTCCCCTGAGTCCAAAAAAGTGGTTTTTGGGTATTGGTCTGTATGTGTGTGTGTGTGTGTGTGTGTGTGTGTGTATGTGTGTGTGTATGAGTGTATGTGCGTCTGTGTACACGATATATCATCACCCTATTAACGGAATGACTTGAAATTTGGAACTTAAGGTCCTTACAATATAAGGATCCGACACGGACAATTTCGATCTAATATAATTCAAGATGTCGGTTAAAATGGCGAAAATATTGTCAAAAACAGGGGTTTTTGCGATTTTCTCGAAAACGGCTCCAACGATTTTGATCAAATTTATACCTAAAATAGTCATTAATAAGCTCTATCAATTGTCACAAGACCCATATCTGTAAAAATTCCAGGAGCTCCGTCCCATCTATGCAAAGTTTGATTTTAGATTCACAATTATCAGGCTTCAGATACAATTTAAACAAAGAAATTCAAGTGGAAAAGATTGAGCATGAAAATCTCTAAAACTGATGTTCAGTAACAGTTTCACCTAAAATTTAAAATAAGCTCGAAATTCGAGAAAAGGTTATTATTTATTTCAATTGTAAACTGTTGGCAACTTTTGATTCTATTAAATCATTCACTATGAAGAGATAGCAGACTTCGTGTGTCTCCAGCGTTATTGTCCTGTCACCAGCTGGCTTGGATCTTTGAATAGTAGACTTGAGATGCGCGTGAACACCAGCGTCAGGTGATCAATTTTCACAACGGCAAGGAAAGTTGTGTGAGTGCGCCACACCAGATTTTTGGTGAAGCTATGTGACACTTGAAGTCTCTCATACTGTGCCATTCTTACACTCTAACCCTGCCAAAACACTAATAAATAATAGACAGTAGTCGACAGTGAACAGCTTGAGATGACAAGAAATTGAATTGATTTGAAATGTAAACGAACTATATCATGGGATATCTTCTCAAGCTATCTTCTCTCTTTGGTATTATAGATGTGATGTCGCTCAAGCTACGCTAGGGCGGGCGGTGTGAAATGGCGTTTAGGAATCAGCTGAAAATCAACCAATCGCAGAGCTTGCTGCGCTTCATTTGGCTTGGCCCTAGTAGTGATGTAGACTGAGTAACTTTGCAACATGCAGCAAGTTATTCATGATAGCAGGAGGAAAGTTGATATATTCAGCCTTCCTTAGAATAAGAAAATGTTTATTGTCATTGAACAAATCAATTGCAATAGGCGACAGAAGAGTCATGCCCCCCTGCTTCTCAAGTTGTATTAGGGCGAGACCATATCAGGCATTTTTGGAGTCGGCAGGTCAGGACGCTCTCCGACTAGCTGATTGGATTCACGCCTAATATGGAATCGCTCTGTCTTTTTTTGCTACATTATAGTTTTGAAGCTTGGCAAGAAGCAATCTATAGGCATATTAACACAGAGAAAAGATAGCATAAGAAGATATCTCATGGTTGTTTATGTTCTAAACTAAAACTCATTACTGTCGACTACTTACTATCAAGTTTTCAATTAGACTTATGTACTAGTGTTGTAATAAAAATGTGTACGGTACATGAAGAAAATGTGAATAGTGATCATACTGATAATAATGGGGCAGAGCCCCATAAGTACGTGTTATGTTGCTCTTGGTCACTCTGTATTAGACCTGTTTCTCCAGGTACATTCTGTACATAGACCCAAAATTGTCCTGGAGCGTTCATGTCGAGAATCTGTGTACAAGGTTGTCAAGATCAACATTTGTTCTTAGAAAACTTTAGATCAGCTATCAACCCAGCATCTAAGAATGGTGTATTTTGCTCTAGTTCAGAGTCATCTAGCTTATGGCCTGCATTTGTGGGGTCACACAGCCCACCTCAAACATCTACTGCTGTGCCAGAAGAGAGCAATTATAGTGAGATCCACATTATAATGGCAGTGTACGATTGACAATACTGTTGCTGTCCTTTTCTATCATACAACAAAACAGATAGCACTATCTCTCTCTCTCGCTTTGCAATGTTGTCTATTTGCCAGAATATTTTATATTCACTTTTGACAGAGACTGTACAAAACTGACCAAACAATTCTCAGCCGCCATTTTTTTTCTCCATTCTATCAAAATACTTGAGTACACAAGTCGTATAATTGATTTAAAATGTATTTTTGAAACAATGAAATAATTTTTACACATTAGGCTACCGTATGAGAAACACAAATTAAAATACCTGAAATGACATTTTAAAAGTTGATAACTAACCATCCTAGACTTCATCCATGCTTCAGTTAGCCTACCCGTATAGGTTAGACCTACTCGTACCGGTATAAATAATATTGAAAAGTTATTTAAGAATTAATCCATTGAAATTACTTATTTTTGAATAGGATTTCTATTATTTTAAAAAGAAATTGGAGTAGAATATCTACCAAATGACTTAATTTCTGTTGTTTTGAAATTCAGATTGTTGTATCACAGCTTTTTAAATTAGCCGCTATTTCAGGTTTGTATAAAAATAACAATCTGGGGCCAGAGGCCTGTTTCATAAAAGTTACAAGTCCTGTAATACAGGAGAATCACCATTCCAATTACCTGCTCAATATAGCCGATAAAATCAGCTGTTCCTGTATTACAGGACTTCTACATTTTTATGATAAATTTTTATCGGCTATATTGAGCATGTAATTGGAATGGTGATTCTCCTGTATTACAGGACTTGTAACTTTTATGAAACAGGCCCCTGATCTCAGTTATGAAAGCAAATTTTTGAATCAAATTATGAAAAATATAATTCCTTGATTAATTTGACATTAAATTATTATTTTATCAAGGAAATGATAATTATTATTAGATTAAATTTAATGGGATGAATTGAGTAACAGCTGTGTACAGTCAGTGGCAAAATGGAGAGACTTGGCAACGTTTTTCTCCTATCTTTCTTCACTGCCATTATAACGTGGACGCCACTATAGAACTATTATGTATAAGAATCAGCAAGAGACTTGTTGTAGACCTCTGTTTATCGACTCAATGTATTAACAGTATTAAACTTGTATATACTGTGCTCTGTTCTGTATACAGAGTGTTCTGAAAAAAGGAGCCCATAAGCCAGGGCGTGATTACTCACATCAAAAGATGAGAAAAAGTTCAAATTAGCATAGGTCCGAAAATTCTTAGTTACCAAGTTATACAGGATGAAAGATTTCGTCTGAATTTCAGTTCCCCTGCTGAAACGAAGCCCTACGGGTATTTGCTAGCTGTTAATTAAGATGTACAATTTAGTGTATTTTATGTAAAATTAACTGAAAAATTGAATAAAACCGTTTTCAGACCTGTAGCTACAGTAAATTTCAAGATATGTGACGAAATAGGCAAAAATTGGTCCCAAAAAGACAAGTTCATTTAAGGTTTGAAGCAGATTTACTATGTTGAATGTACAATAAACACAGCATTTTTTTTACAGAACTTGTAGAAAATTAATTTCGAAGAGCAATATGTGAAACAAGTCTATAATAGACAAATGCAACATTTAAAAAAATAATCCTTAAGTACATACAAAATGCATGAAAAGAGATCTTAACAGATTTTGTCTATTTTTCATGCGTTTTGTATGTAACTAAGGATTATTTTTTAAGGTTGCATTTGACTATTATAGACTTATTCTACATCTTTCTCTTCGGAATCAAATTTTCTACAAGTTCTGTAGAATAATATCTGGTGTTTATTGTACATTTGACATAGTAAATCTGATTCAAACCTTGAAGGAACATGTTATTCGGGACCAAGCTTCGCGTATTTCGTCACATATCTTAAAAATTACAGTAGCTACAGGTCTGGAAATGGTTTTATTCAATTTTTCAGTTCATTTTAAATAAAGTTGGCTAAATTTTACATCTTAATTAACAGCCAACAATACCCGTAGGGCTTCGTTTCAGCAGGGGAACTGAAATTCAGACGAGATCTTTCATCCTGTATAACTTGGTAACCAAGCATTTTCGGACCTATATTAATTAGAACTACTTCTTTTGATGTGAGGAATCACGCCCTGACTTATGGGCACCTTTTTCAGAAAACTCTGTATAAAAAAGAACATGTTTTCAGCGGTCCCAGATACATAGTTTCAATACACGATCCAGTCAGATGTTGCATCTGCCAAGATGTAAAACAGACAAATCTTACAGAACATACTTTGTAGGTGGTGTTAATTTCCTATCTTTTATCTTTTTCCACTGCCATTATAACGTGGACCTCACTAAATAGAACAACTTACCATCATAAAGATCAAACTTTTTGTGCACTTGACTAACGGACACGTCGAGAATGGTCGCCAGTCGACCGAAGACGCACTGAGTCAAGTCCTTCATGTCATTGTAGTCATGGAGCAGCTGCATTTGCTGTTCATTCAAATCAGTGAATGAGATTAGCTTGTTGTCAACGCCTTCTTCAACTGATTTCAAGTGCATCCACAGCTCACTAACATTCTGAAAATTACATAAATAAAAGATAAAATTGTGATTGAACGAACAGACTTTTTAAATTTATTCATTTAGGATATGGCTTCCAAGAGGAAAAGAGTCCAAGTTTCAACACCCAACCCCCTAGGAAGAAGACCCCTTGGGAGACCCAGACAGAGATGGTGGCAACAGGTTAAGACTGACATGGAGAGACTTGGAGCGACAGAAAGAGATGCTGAGGAGCGAACTACGTGGAGACAGTTTGTTGGTGCGGCCAAATGTCAACTTAGATATAGCTGGCCCTGGGAGTAAGAAAGTAAGTATGGCTTCCAAGACATCAATCAGTATTCATTTTCATCTTCACTTCTTCAGGATCATAATATGGGAATGATCCCTTGTTTCAAGGTATAAAAATAAACATAAATGGTAACTAAAAACAATTTATTCAAATACATATATCCAGTCCATTCAGATAGGCTATTGAATTTGGAGTTGCCATCAAGAAATCTTCTTCTGTTTCTCCTCTAAAGGCCGTGATTGGACACTCTTTCACTATGTGGCCAATCGTTTTCCTTTGCAAATAAATATTCGTTACAGTAATGCTTCCTATTTTAACAACCACACTATAAACATCTAAGGAGGTAGAGATAAGAGAAGCATTTTCTATATAAGTTACTACTTCGTATGCTTGATGATAGGCCTATATGGCGCCAAGTAGGTCATATCCAGGTACCGTATCTTGCCTCTCTTTTTCAATTGCTCCTAACCGTCACAGTGAGTTTCCTCAAGTGCAACCACATTAATATTGTCTCTTTTTAAAATCTTAGATAAATACTGACTCTTAGAATAACTAATGCTTTCAATATTCAAGAGGCAAATTTGGACTGATGGTCCAATATTTCTTGTCGGCAAGAAATCAAACTAGACAAATCTTGTCTTTTTAAAAATGATTTTATTTGAGAAACCATATGTTACAATTTTATATCTCGTGCAATAGAGAGTACCGTTCGCTATAGTCTGTATAAAATAAGTTGAAAATTTTGGCCCTCCATCCAAAGAAATTACAGTGTTGCCAAATCGTGTAAAATTGAAACTTTCTCTCTGGAAAAGTTCAAATTAATCATGAGATAAAGTAATTCACAGTATGATAATAAATTCAAAACTGGAGGAGAATTGGTGATTTTGTTTAATTTGACGAAATGTAAGTATTCAGAACAATTCTCAATCAATTTTATGTTATAAA
Organism: Nilaparvata lugens; assembly: GCF_014356525.2. NCBI lineage: Eukaryota > Metazoa > Arthropoda > Insecta > Hemiptera > Delphacidae > Nilaparvata > Nilaparvata lugens. The sequence continues at coordinate 8,092 of NW_024094660.1, forward strand.
ACTTTTTAAAAAGGTACCTGAAACTCCTTTGAACCGATATCTTTTAGTGACTCACACCTGTTGCAGGCTGTTAGAATATCAGTATTGAGCTCGAATTTGTCTGAAATGAAACGAAAAATGGAAATCAATGAGTAGAATTATATAATTTTGATTGAAAGAGATCAATAACATTAATGGAACACATATCAGAGGCCAAGAATGAAAGTTTAAAGGCATTTAAACCAAATGACAGAAATATATAGTGGGGTTCACGTTATAATGGCAGTGTATAGGTGCGTACAGACTTACGCTATGCTCCGCAATCGACCGTCGAGCAGATCGATTGATGATCGCAGGTGGAGCAAGAGCGTGTAACAGAGCTCGAGCTCGAGCTTGGCAAATTCCTAGCTCAAACTAACCAATAGTTGCGCATACGTGGTTAACATTATTGTTGGATCAGTTACGATCTCTGTGTTAGCATATGAAATTATCAAAATTGATCATTAATTATTAAATCATTAAAATTGAATAATGTAAAATTATAGAAACATTTTTTAAAATAGGTACCACCTATTAGAATTGAAAAGAAAGGAGCCCAACACCCTACCACGCCTTTCAGCTCTGTTGCCAGATCGTCTTTCAACAATGCAGAATTAACAAAATATTTCATCTTAATTATGAAATTCATTATGAAATTATTGATAAATATAATTTATTGCTTGATAAAATATAATTGATTATTTTAAACGAGAATGAACAGTTAATATTACATCAATAAACCTGTATCAGCTACCGTCTATAGAAGGCATTAACAAGACTGAGGATCGGAAACATTGTTCTCCTATCTCTCTCCACTGCCATTATAACGTGGACGTCACTACAGTCTGTTCACCCGGAACCAATCACTGGCGACCTTCAATAGACCTGTGGTTCGCCACAGCAGCACCTCCATTCCTGGCAACTGGGGTTGTCATCTGCGAATAATCCCCAGTTTAGAGGGCCCCCTGAGGCACACCACAGCATACATCCGACGCAGCCGTACAATTCCTTTTTCTCATCATGAAACTGATATGTCCCACTGGGTGGTCTACCAATGGGGAGTCAGGTTTCGACCAAACCTGACGTGTCGCCGTTGGTCGAAACTGGTAGCCCGTCGTCTAAACAGTTAAATGTCGTTCAAACACTCCCCCAAACGAGTGTAGAGCAGTGGAGTTCACCGTGTTGGAGGCTAATCGTCTTTCCTCAACCAACTCCCGTCGCTGAAGAAATCGGAGTTCACTTAGTACAACGTACTGTGACGTTGCTAGCTGCTCGCTGCTTCCTTCTCACCTCTCTCGACCGCTCGACTTGGCTCTCCGAACTCGACTGCCTCCTGCTAGCCTTCTCGAGCCTCCTCAGTGACCGAGAGGGAGGGGAGAGAGGATGCGCAGCACCGCTGAGCGGTAGGCCAGTGGCTGGCTTGAACGTTGACCCCTCAGATTCTATCAAAGATAGCCGAGCGTCAAATAAATGAGCCCTAAATTCAATTCCTTTCTCTAGTTACGATATACATCGTGACAGTTCTGTATACAGAGTGTTCTGAAAAAAGGAGCCCACAAGCCAGGGCGTGATTACTGACATCAAAAGATGAGAAAAAGTTCAAATTAACATCGGTCCGAAAATTCTTAGTTACCAAGTTATACAGGATGAAAGATTTCGTCTGAATTTCAGTTCCCCTGCTGAAACGAAGCCCTACGGGTATTTGCTAGCTGTTAATTAAGATGTACAATTTAGTGTATTTTATGTAAAATGAACTGAAAAATTGAATAAAACCGTTTTCAGACCTGTAGCTACAGTAAATTTCAAGATATGTGACGAAATAGGCAAAAATTGGTCCCAAAAAGACAGTTCATTTAAGGTTTGAAGCAGATTTACTATGTTGAATGTACAATAAACACAGCATTTTTTTACAGAACTTGTAGAAAATTAATTTCGAAGAGCAATATGTGAAACAAGTCTATAATAGACAAATGCAACATTTAAAAAAATAATCCTTAAGTACATACAAAATGCATGAAAAGAGATCTTAACAGATTTTGTCTATTTTTCATGCGTTTTGTATGTAACTAGGATTATTTTTTAAAGGTTGCATTTGACTATTATAGACTTATTCTACATCTTTCTCTTCGAAATCAAATTTTCTACAAGTTGTGTAGAATAATATCTGGTGTTTATTGTACATTTGACATAGTAAATCTGATTCAAACCTTGAAGGAACATGTT